>NC_140277.1:3174947-3307447 GCF_964030765.1 Micromesistius poutassou | reverse complement strand
GTGGCGAATGGCGACAGGCGACAAGCCGTCAGGGGCTTTTATTGTGAAGCCAACAATTCCCGATCCTCCCCTCGAGGCTTTGGCTTCCTGTATTCTTCTGTGGATATTGTTTATGTATATGTCATCGTCCCCGTCCCCCCCCTCTCCCCACTGCAACTAACCACCTTTAATCCCTGAGAGAGAGAGAGAGAGAGAGAGAGAGAGAGAGAGAGAGAGAGAGAGAGAGAGAGAGGGAGAGGGGGAGGGGGAGGGAGAGAGAGACAGAGACAGAGACAGAGGGAGACAGAGGAAAAGAGAAAGGGAGAGAGAGCGAGAGAGAGAGAGAGAGACAGAGAGAGCGACACAGAGAGAGAGAGACAACGAGTAAAGCTAAAGCTCCATATGTTACTGAGAGCTTCAACAATGTTTTTGACAGATTCACAAACCTTGTCACGCACATGCATGTATGCTTCTACGCATGCTTCTTCTGCACGTATTAACCTATACCAGCACATGCACGCACATGTTAACACACTACAAACACACAAACACACCAACTGGTACACATACACAATCCCACACACAAACACCAACTGGTACACACACACAAACACACACACACACACACACACACATGCTCACACACACACACACACACACACAGACACACACAAACACACACACACACACACACACACACACACACACACACATAAACACACACACGCACACACACACACACACCAACTGGTACACACACGCTGGAGGTTGCTCCTGCTGTATCCTCGACCTTTAGGGGAAGAAATCAGATCATGTGATGGGGGGGGGGGGGGATCAATGGAGAGGGGAGCGAGGGCTGGAGGGAGAGTAACCCCATGGGGCTGTGGGAGGGAGGGGGGGAGAATTCACCCTGCGGAGGGGCTTTACTGATGAAAGCCTGTGTGTGTGTGTGTGTGTGTGTGTGTGTGTGTGTGTGTGCATGTATGTGTGCATGTGTGCATGTGTGTGTACCACTGACACTTGTGACGAGACAGAGCCCAGGGCTGATTCAAGCAGACAGAGAGAACAGTCTGTACTGTACATAACTCAGATAAAACACTGTCTAGTTGACACACCCACGCACACACAGATAAATATTCACACAATCAGACACACACCTCCATCTCTCTCTCAGACACACACACACACACACACACACACAACTCTCTCTCTCTCACACACACACACACACACACACACACATACACACAATGTGGAGGAGACTGTGTGATCATATTTTGAGGTTAGAAAATGATGTTCAATCTTTGGAGTCTGCGTGTCTGCAAGATCTAATGTGTTTGGCGTGAAACTGGTTTACTCATATGTTGTAAACACAGACGTCCCGTGGTGGTCTACGCGGTCTGTAGAGAAAAACAGGTCGGCAGGTTTGAGGAGGATACAGGCATATGAATAAGATCTCCTGTCTCTTAGAACATCCCTGGCAAGAAGAACCATAGATATTGACTGGAAGCGCATCTGAATCAAATCTAACTCCAATCATTCTTTTATTGTACTGCCTTGCTCTGATCGACTTCCACACAATCCATGACATTACATTTTCAAAACCTTTCGATTCCAGCTCTGTACCGTTGAAGTATAGTGTGTGTGTGTGTGTGTGTGTGTGTGTATGTGTATGTGTGTGTGTGTATGTGTGTGTGTGTGTGTGTGTGTGTGTGTATGCGTATGTGTATGTGTGTGTGTGTATGTGTGTGTGTGTGTGTGTGTGTGTGTGTGTAAGACGTAATAAACACAATTTCCCCAAGCTAACGTCTCATTCAAAAGCTACTCTTTTGAACGAGAGACGCAGCGATGGAGACGCGGCGATGGAGACCCGGACTACGGGGAGGTCGAAGGTCAGTGATGGGTTCCATCAGTCATCTCCGGACAACAACAACATAAACAACAGCGTGGCGGGATAGCCCCGGCGTTGGGACGCGGCGGTACCCAGCCTGTGACGGGACTGCCCCCCCCGCCAGATGGGTGGGGTGCTAATGGGCCAGAGGCAATTAGGCCGGTTCTAACTCCTCTCCATCTGCCTCCCCTCCCCCCGCCTCACCCCACGCCCCCCCGTCCCACCAGACAGCACTGAGCCTGAACCTCGGAAACGTGGAAGAAAGCGAGCACTTAGCGTAGCAGGCGGAAAAACCCTGACTGAGCACAGAGAGAGAAAGAGGGGGAGGGAGAGAGAGAGAGAGAGAGAGAGAGAGAGAGAGAGAGAGAGAGAGAGAAAGACAGAGAGAGAGAGAGAGAGAGAGGGGGAGAGAGAGAGAGAGGGGAGGGAGAGAGAGAGAGACGGGGAGGGAGAGAGAGAGAGAAAGACAGAGAGAGCGAGAGAGGGAGAGGGGGAAGGAGAAAGAGAGTGAGCGAGAGAGAAACAGAGAGAGACAGAGTAAAACACCCACCATCAGCAATTTTTCACTTAGAAATTCTCCTGCTGTGCTTTTCTGTCCAGGAGTCTGCACCACCCTCGCCCCACCACTAGCCCCCCCCCCCCCCCCCCCGCCCTCTGTTTCCTTACCTGCTTTCATACAGGTCCAATCTATCTTGTTTTCACTGCTCATCTGTTAATGTCTGTTCACGTCCCAGAAGAGTACAGCAGAAAGCCCCTCGCATGTACAGCTGTATAGCGCATGCATACTGTACATTCACATGTGCATACCAGGCTTAGCCGCAGATGTAAAAAGAAGCATATGTTTAAAGCCTATAGACTGCATGGAAGCCCTTTGTCTAAATATTCGTCGTTCAAGGGGGATTTCAATCTTTATTAAATCTTAATTTAATAGGGAAGTCCCAGAAAGATAAGGCATCGGATGTACAAGAGACCTGACAGCAGGGAAATGGACCGACATTAAACAAGAAAGCAGACACTTCCTAATGGGAGTGCTATCCTTTCCTCTCCTCTTCCCCTTCCTCCACTCTCCTCTCCCCTCCTCTCCTCTCTTCTCCTCTCCTCTCTCCTCCTCTCCTCTCCTCTCCCCTCCTCTCCTCCCCCTCCCCTCCTCTCTCCTCCTCTCCTCTTTCCCTTCCTCTACTCTCCTCTACTCTCCTAACTCCTCTCCTCTCTCCTCCTCTCCTCTCACCTCTCCTCCTCTCCTCCCACCTCCCCTCCTCTCCTCTCCTCTCCCCTCTCCCCTCTCAAAAGCGTATTCCGTCCCTCTGAAGCCCTGCTGAACCCACTCCCTGACCTTGGTGGCTGCAGATAGAAAACAGACTACAAAGAAGTCGTTGTGCCATGTGTGTGTGTGTCCGCCGGTGGTCCTCAGCGGCTCGCCTGCTTCAGAGGGGCTGGGCGGTTATAGGACAGGAAGGGGTCTCATGGTTAACAAAGCAGGACCACACTATACATTCAGAGCAGATGTGCGTCGGCACGCTGAAGGCAGGCTCGCCTCGGTCGCTCCGCGGCCACCATGTTCCTCCAGTCACCGCGGTGACAGAAGTCATCTTGAGCGGCAGAGCATATATAGGTCATCTCGGCGGGTGGGGGGGAAGGGAGGGAGTAATGGAAAGGCATCACGTAACGCCTTGTCAGTTAGACTTGTGATTATACTGTGTTGTTTTTACGGGACGTTTACAGGGAAGGATGGCAGTCGAAACCGCAGCGCCGTGTTGAGTGACGTTAGCGTTTGATGAGGAGGCCTGGTATGCTATCAAGCCAGGGATTTCAGAGCGTTTCCCGTCGTTTAGAGATGACACAAGGAGCCGTGCCTGGGCTGCCTTTGAAGCCTCCGCCGCTGAGAGACTTGATCTGTCTCTGTTTTATCCGTCTTTGCTTGTGTTGTTCAGCTTTAGATTATTTTTAAATGACGTGTTGCACGGGAGGGGGTAGGGGGAGGGGGGAGGATCACAACCAAGCCTTCAAACGACTCTAAGCTAAAGCAGTAAGACGCAGAGTTACACTGTCGTCCTTGTTATGGTGCGATAATACCGATTGGATGACAAAAGAAAAAAAGGGTCTGACAAAATTGTTGATGTTTACGTTTGACGTGCATATGATGATGCATGTGATTGAATCCTGATGGAGTCACTTGTCGTCAGCCTTCATCGGTCTCCCAGCATGAGGATCGGATCCACGGTTGAGACGAGCTGTTCTCAAAATCAGACACACTCCTAATGAAAAGTGCTCCATCCACGGTACAGCGGTGAACACATACATATGCATGTCAAAAAGAAAGCGTGTTCGGGAACGAGAGGGAAGCCGAACCCAAGCTGACGCTTTCAGCTTTGTTGGGGGGAAACAGACATGACAGACCGGCTCATTTAACCTGTCTCTCATTTGAACTGCAGCGCGGGCTGCTTACCGTTGGAGGGGAGGGACCGTCGACTTAACAAAGAGTGACAACCGTTCTGCGCCGTGCTGCGAAAAAATCGCAAACTAACCAAAAGGCTGGAAGGTGGATATTACAAAACTGAATCTGCAACATGGTGGCCTCCAAAGAAGAAGGAACCTCTCGCTTCACTGCCCGATCTGGGTGCAGCCACACACATAAAACAAGCTGCCCTTGTGTGTAAAAGACATGAGTATTACTGGACAAACAGGACCTGCAGGAGTACCGGAACCAATATATCATACATGCTGCTGACTCTGTGCCCACCGCCCCCCTCCAGGGAACGCGGACAACATCAGCACCAAGGTATAGCATCCATCGCTCTGGCACTGTGACCTTCCCCGACGTGGTGGAGGTCACTGGTGAAACAGAACAGGCCCCGGGACCCCAGTGTAGCCTACTACCAATGCACGCTAGGTGCAGGGGAACACTATTTCATTAATACACAGGATCAGATGTTATAATCCCTTGTGCCAAAATCCAAGGAAAACACATATTCAGAGGCCCCTGTCCAAACCAACCTTACAAGCACGCTGGCTACCAAACTACCAACCAAAGGTGAAAAGAAAAGAAAAATAAATAAATAAATACAATACAATGTACCTATCCTATCCTATGGCTATCACAGCCTAAAAACAGCAATGCCACCTTCAACAGACCCAGGCTCCGTTTAAGTGCAAGCTCCAGGTAGTGACAATGCCCCCTGACCAATCCAACCTTATAAGCACATTGGCTACTAAGCTACCAACCAAAGGTGAAAAATACACAGCAACTAGCCCAACTAACAGCAGTAAATACAGCAGTATGCAGTAAGCAGAATATCATTGGGGTTATCAAACAGAGTGAGTGTTTACATCAATCTACCAGCATGACTATACGTTCAAACCCAATCGTGAGGCGCCATACAACCAACCTGAGAACCTATACGTCGCTCGCCAGACTGTTTATAAATTAATCAGGGTGAGGAAAACATATTTTTTTGAGGTTTTTTGTTAAGGAAACAAAAGGGCTTATTTTTAACTTCCACAGCAGGTTGTTTGATCCGAGCCCAGTGCTTGGGGCTAGGAAGACTGTGGCACATCTGTCTCACTTTCTTCTGGTAGGCAGCGGCGGTGGAGGGGTCAGTGTATTAGCGGCTGCTATTTGCAGTCAGTGCAGTGCAGCTGGAGCCTGAAATAAGACTAGATTGGGGGTGTGCGATAAAGAGTGTCCGATAAAGGGGGCTGGATGAATAGGTTCTTTTACTGGGGCTTTTAGAGGGAAAAATTGCTATTCTCTATGCGATTCTATTTGATGTCCTTTTTGTTAAGAGCTCAAATCCACGCATTGTGTATATATATATATATATATATATATATATATATTGTACTGTAATAAGGCCATTTATGAAATTCATCCAATTGTATTCTTGACAATAATTAAGTTACTTCACATTTTCAACATACAAAGCAAAGCATTTGCATCGACACATGCTTTTCTTTCGCATCCCATTTTAACCCAAACTATGCGTCTAGTATTCAATACCCTTAAACACCCATCTTGAGTCCATCTCGCCCATTCATCAAACACACGGCATGTGCGATACTGTATTGATAGCATGCTGGAGCTTCTCGACCCTTCAACTGGTGGCCGCCTCAGCCATGGCACCGCGTGATGAAATACTCTGAGAAAAGGCCACATCTTCACATTTGGTAAAAGTCACATCCTATTACCCTCCCCTTTCGGTGGCACTCGCCACTTCTTTGAAGCTCAGCGTAGACGCTATCTCTTACAAGTGCGGCGGGACCAGCCTGACCTTTGGTAAACAGTTGCTTTCACTCCCAATCCCCTCCCTCTGATGCTGTTATGACCAATCAGCGGCAGTAAATATTGTCCTTATTATCCTGATGACACAGGCTCGGGCGGCGTGTGCGCCCTGAGTCCCTCCGGTCTTGCACTCATCCCTCTGGGTAAATGCCACTGTGTCAACCGTCTGGTGTTCCACATGGCTCACCCTGCATCTAGGGGCCACAGTCAAAGTCAATGTGACTGCATGTTTGATGAGAACGGTGTATAGTGCGCCGTGGTTGAGAGTGTGTCCAATCCGGGCGCCATGGGTGAATTACAATGTTTAATTGGCAGGGTGATTGGGACTGGAAGTGCGAAAGTCAATCATGGGTTTGGCGAATGTGTTGGGAATCTGAAATACGTACGCTGCAATGGGTTTGTTGAAGGGACATGTTCCAAGCCTCACATTTATTTCAATGTCGATAAAAAATGGGCTAAATGGAACCAATTATTGAGAACTTGACATTGTCTTTGGACATGAGCCCATTTGAAACATGTGCAAGTTGTTCATTTAGTTTACTGCTCATCTTTTGCCTACCAGGGAGAAATCCCTGTTAAGCTAGGCTAAGCGCTTCATAATACAAATGTCTCCTGATCTCTTGGCACTGACTACAACAATGAATGTAATTGTTTGGTCGCTCGGTTAAAGGATTGACCTTTTAAGCTTCCTTTGCTTGTTTTACATGGGCGGGGGGCGGGGCTGGGGGGGAAGCCAAATACCACAACAATATGAGTAGTGTTGTACACAGAGTTGACGGATTAGATCCCCAAGATTCAACAGTTTGCTCACCGCTAGCTCATAACTCAAGGACTGTTCACAAACCTAACCATTACCAGCATGAAAAAAGTAGACTTCACCTTTTTCAAGCCACTTAAGTATTCCACATAGATGCTACGAGTGTGTTTCTTTGCCACACATCTAGGAAAGTGTGCTGGTGGCCAAGCCTTGACAGAGAGCAACGAATGCAGCCAGAAGAGCTGCAGAAACGTTGCGCATGTGTGCGTGATTCATTGTGCGCGTGATTAATTCCCATCAGCACTGCGTGAGTGCGTGCCAGCACAGATATCAATCAGGCCTACGTGCGCTCGCGTCGCCGCCGCCGTGCGCAGCCACCCCAGAGTGAGCTGTGGACAAACAGAGATAAATGACGAGATAGAGACGCCTTCCGACGGAATCGCCAAAATCCCCTCAGTAGCAATGAACAAGCTTTTCACAAGCTACGACTACTAACAGAGAACCTCTCTCTGTCTCTGTCCTGCCACGACAGAAGGAGCTGCTTCACATCGGGCTCTGCCGCTCTGCAGTGGGTGAACCCGTGTGACTGATAGCGAGGGTTCATTACAGGAGAATCACGATGATGAAGATCGTGGTGATGATGATGATGATGATGATGGTGGTGGCCCGGTGGGATGCTCAACGAGGTTGCGGTTTGGCGTTGACATATCTCCGCTCGGCAAGCTCAGGGTCGTCGCCGCGTTGCAAGTAGGTCATGACGAGGAAGGAAAAAAAATCCCCAAAAATAAATAAATAATCCCCCAACCCACCTGAACCAATCAGGCGCCGGCGAGCAGGATCACAGCACTTTATCCTGGATGCTTTGATGGAGCCACGCATCAGGTGTCTTCTCCGGCAGAACTATAAATAGCGGCTCACCTCTCCCCGAGATGAGCCAGTGAGTCCGCCTCAATGTCATTAAGCCCAATCGGAGTCGTAATTGCTTTTAGCGAGGCAGTCAACCGCTGCGCTGACAGATGTGAGACGGCCGAGCTCAGTCTATTTTCAGGCGGATGCCGCCCTGGGCCAGGACGCCAGTGAGAAGAACCCTGCAGAGCTACCAGACTTGGACCAGATTTCGTTTTTCGCTGTTGTGCTGCCAATCACTGATTTAGTTTGACTGCTCGTGTCATCATGTGAATTCACTCCGGAATCAACAAAAGAGAAAAGTGAAAGACAGAACTGAGAGCTGTACTTTCGTGAGGCACGTTTGTCAGCAGAACCGTGAATGTTTTGTTGAGTTCTCGCCGCACGACCACCACCCCCCCCCCCCCCCCCACCACCCCCCGCCCCCACGCTTTCACTCATCGCACAATGGCAGTTGTATCACAGGAAAGACACACAGGGGGCACCATGCAGAGCTCAGAGCTCACAACACCCAGAGGAGATCAATAGATTGCCGCTGTTTGTTCCCGATGCATCATCTTCACTTAACTTTCTCTCTCTCCTGTGTCCGTGTGCTCTTGGAGGGCTTCTGAAAAGCGCCTGGCAGCCGCTTCATGTCTCACCTTGCTGCTGCCTCACCTGTGCTGCCGGCTGCTCTCTGACAGATATGCTCAGCGGGGTCCTTCTCCTGCAGATGGCACCTTGAAGATGACGACAAGCTGCTGCCGCCGATGCTACCGCCGCCACCACTGCGTTCCGCATCCCAAAGACCCGCACACTGAGGAGATGGCATCGTCGTCAAAACAATAACAATAATACAAATAGTAATGGCAGTGGAGTCTGTCGTTGCCGTAGCAACCGTGGTGGCGTGGGAGGGCTAGTGTATTTGTGGCTGCCACCCCCCCCCCCCCCCCCCCCCCCCCTCCTCCTTGCTATTGATTCATGTTTCATTATTTTTATTAGTAATTATCCGGAGCTTACAGTTAATGACTAGCTAAGAATTCAGCTGATTCGGGTGGAGATTGTGTGTTTGAGAGAGAGAGAGAGCGAGTGTGTGTGTGTTTGTTGGTGTGTGTGTTTATCATACTCCGAGGAATGCTAATGAATGGAAACGGGGGGGGGGGATGAGGCAAACGTTGAGAAGGGTTGCTTCCTTCTCGCGTAATTCCCGAATCAGACAGAATCTCTTGTTTTCTCATTAGTATGAACTAATGATGCTATCACCAGTTTGTTTTGTTTCCTGACGGTCGCTGCCACTCAAACACAACCTCTTTCCCAACGGCAAAAAAAAAACGGTTTCAAAACGACGCAGTCCCAACCCAAACTCCCAGTAGAAGAACAACAGAGAAACACCGAAGAAGCAAACATCAGGGACCAAAACATCAGCTTTATTATTCCGGAAGACGGAGAGCTCGACTCGCAGCTACGTATGTTGGTGACCTTTGGGGGAGTCGTGACCTCTTAGGGGTCATCGCCTGTAGCCTGTAGTCTCCCCCTCCAGGGTGTTCACACGGAGGTTCTTCGCTTCACATCCGCAGCCTACAGGAAGGCAAGCTGGTCCAGGGAACTTCTGAAGAAGACACAAGCCCCCATGAGACTCCGGCCACGCCCTGAGAGGGGCCGACACTAGCCTGATTCACCGGAGGGGGAACACATCAGGCTAGTGTGGGCCGACATTCCCTTCAGCAAGACGACAACAAGGCTCTGCATGGACATTTAGAAGCCCAAACGCATGGGAAAACCTATAGAGGCGTAAGAGAATCGCCCACAACTACGTCAAATGCCAACAATGTATGATGTGCGTCATGTAGTCTTTTTATCACCGTACAAGCTAACATCCTTACTGTACCGACAGAAATGTATTGTTTCTCTTTCTTCTACAGTAAATGTAAATGTATGACTTCAACAATCCATGTAATCTATTTACCAAGTAGACGTGCTAATATCAAGGCTGTACATATTTGAAGGGCAAACTGTTTTTAAACACTTCATTTTTCCCATCCACATAAAGTTCAGAAACACAGGGACTGGAATGGAGGCGTGAACCCTGAAATTAGACCAACACACTTTGTTGGTCTTCGCCAGCGCCTGTCAGCTCTCCAATTCTCTGCAGTATGGTAAAAAGCCAAACCTGACCAATCACAGTGGCTACATAACCGTATTCCCTACACAGCCACCCACTGCATCATCCCAGGCATGAAGTCATCCTGTTGGGTTGTTTTACACCTATTGGTGGCTGAAGGTGTGAAGGCAACATGCTGTTTTCATGTGGTCTGTTGTGTGTCTATTGATTCCTACTGAGATGGTTTTGTTCCCTCTGATGGCACTATAGGCTTTCTGCCACAAATCGTTTTTAGTAAAACAATAGATTTTTTTTTACTAAATTGTTTCACAGTGATAGTTGTTTGTTTTTGTCAAAATGATTGAGCTGCTGTGTTCATATAGAATATATATATAGTATACTGTATATAAAGTACCTGTATATAATATTCAGGTAGGCGGGTGTTAATAAAATAGCAAACACACAAACACACAGTATCCCTCCCCCCCCCCCCCCCCCCCCATTCCCACACACACACACACACACACACACATACACAGCATAAATCTCACACACACACAGTCACGATGGTCTCCGAGCCCATCCTGTCACTCAGTCTGATGAAACGAGGCCCGCGAGAAGAGCAGCACGCAGACGGCCAGAGAACCAGCAGATGCCGGGAGGATTTGATCCCCTCGTACCACAGCTCCAGGGGGGGATCGATCGCGGTGATTGGCCTGTGCATCCAGGGAGACATACAGCAGCTGATCCATAATCCCTTGGACCAGCCCGGGCTGGCGATCAGGCGAGATGTGGGTGACCCAGAGGTCAGGTACAATTATGCCCAGGGTAATACTGTACTTGCGGTGGTGACAGAGGAGCCGCTCGTAGCTTTGGCTGTGCATTTAAGGCTTAATCCCAGTACATTTAAAAGCTGTTCTCGCTCATATGATACACGCATGCAGGGCTGTGCGGGCCTAGTGAGATAAGGTGAGGCTCACAACAGATTATTGGCAGTTTACATCGTTGTAGGATAGCTGGCTACACATGCGAGTGTGGGCACAAACACACACACATATTGAAACACGTTAAGATAAGGGGGCTTCGGAGATCAATGGCAGACTAGAGTTCACTCAATGAGATTGACCAACACACACACATACACTTATTTTAATTTCACAAACATCCATGCTTTTACATATTTTTTTAAATGTATGTTGAATGATGCATTTCACAAATTAAATGTAATAAAATGAAAAACAATGTCAATGGTTCAAGCGATTAAAGCACCTCAGGGATTAGGCATGAAATATAAATGATTTCTGCAACATATTTAATCCTTTTGTGATGCATATTCATGTGTTATTATATAAATTTTTTGGTATGTGTCTAAGCAAATCCATGAACCTTGAAGTGTTCCTGGTTAAGAGGTTAAAGAAAGCATGTTATACTGCGATACATTTTCATATGACCTTATCAGGTACCGAAAGACATTACGCTTACTTTCTAAAATGTGTTTAAGACTGGACTGCTGTAAATGTTCTACAGTGGAATGAGGAGTGAAGACAAGATAACATCAGTGTTAGGCTAAATGCCAGCAGCAGCAGCAGCTTTATCGCTGTGTGTCAGCGTATGCATCCAAGCGCACGCATTTGTGTGCATGCGTGCATGCTTGTGCTTACGTGCTTGCATGTGTGGCAATGTGTGTGTTAATGTGGCGGTGCGTACACATATGTGCCATGCAAGCCTTTGGGGATGGGGTTCATCTTGTATATATTAGCCTTGAGAAGCCTTGGTGAGACAGCGCGCTGACAACACACAGGTCTCAGGTCTGGCAGGGAGCCACACACCACCAGCTCTGCAGAGCAGAGGTTGGCCTACCACTCAACACCTGAGCCATCAACACGCTGTGATCCAAAGTAATGTAACTCAATGCCCTAGTTCCCATTGAAGTAGTTCCGTAGCATAATGGATTATAATAAAATAAATAGCTTCTCCAGCATGGAGCTTACCCTTACCCATGCCCTTTTTTGGGGGGGGGTGGGGGTGCGGTTACACGTTGGTTTCATGAACTAGGTCAAATCACCACAGCCCAGAACAGCCCAGTGGATGCTTTTTTTCAGTTTTTTTCCGTAAATCAATACAGGTCTGGGAGGACTTGAAAGAGTGGACAAACGATGGTGACCCCACTGAAATGCACACCAGACCAGGGCAATATGATCCTGTTTAGTGCCCTGGAACCCTGCTCTGTAACCAGAAGTGGATATGTAGCAAACAAGGCTATTATGATCCCTTATAGAACCCTTAACCCTCTGTGATTATGGAGCTTTGGAAACGGTTTGCAAACCGGGAATACATAACACATCCTTGCTCGTAAAAATAGTACTTAGCATTGCGTAGCATCTTATCCTATCTATCTTTGTTGTATACGGGGAATAGGTTAACCTAGCGACTGTTAGTGGTTCTATGAACATACTTACTGTACCGCGATAAATTGTTGTTTCTTTTTCTTGTAAATGTAAATATCCACGACTTCATCACACGGTACGGTGACTGGGACAAGTCGCACCTTCAACCAGCACCGCCCCGGGACAGTTCTGTACCAGTTCCCAGAAACCCAAACTGGTCCCACCATGACATAGCCCCGCTGCCGTGTGCGGTGTAGAATCCACCCCCATCCCGCTCCACACAGGCAGTGGTTTCACTTCCCCATACTCCCCCTCCACCTTCTCCCACCTGCTCCATCCACCCTGCACCTCCTCTCTCCTGTATACCGAACCCACCCTCCACCTCCTCCACCTCCACCACCCGAACCAGCCCTGTCATCCATCACCTCCATCGATCCACCCCCCCCCACCCCCCCACGGTGTGGTAGCTGTCTGGTTCGGGGGATAAGTGGGAGGGATGGGGGAGCCTGATAGCGTGATATTTTACCTCACACCCGCGACCGCTACACCCCCCCCCCCCCACACCCGAGAGGCTCCAAGGTGAAGCGATGGCGGGCGGAGGAGGTGTGATAGTCCCCCTGTTGCAGCAGGAAGTGATCACGGCTTCCCTTTGTCTGTGGCTGGTGTCACATTAGTGGTTGTGGTTGTTGATGGTGGAAACATACAGTAAAGGCTGTGCTTTATGATGGCTCTAGGACAGAAAATGAGGCTCCTTTCTTCAGTTCAGGTGAGGGTAATCTTACTTGTTATATAATTGGTCTGTCATATAAAGCCCGATATTATTCTTTGCTTCATTTTTTCTTTTTCTTTTCAAAGCAAACAAAACAAGTCCATCGTAAATGTTGAATGTGGGCCTCGTTAGCTTCGTAACTTATTAAATAATGATGATATAAATATGTAATAATCCATATTAAAGAAGCTACAAAAGAAGCCAAAAAGCTCCCAAATTCACCATTATAATTTCCAATTACCAAACACTATCACAAATGGAAGACATGAGGCGTGTGTGTTCCGCAGCGCTGACCCCAACAAACCCAACAGCTTAATCACCACAACATGCTGAATCAAAGGTGGTGGCTTCCCTTACCAACAGGGCCAGTGCTTTCATACCACCTCGTCCAGCGCGCTGTGTCACCGACACTGTCTGGGTCTGTCTGGGAGCGTTGGCCGCAGTACAGGGCAGTATCCTGCGCCAAGTGAGCGGGCTGTCAGGACTCATGAGCGTCAGCCTGGCCACCGCTCGTCGCTCTGGCCCCCCTAGTCCTCTCCGGTCACAACACCCAATCCCTCAACACACAGCACTAGCCACATACCCGTGACTGTGCCCTCCTTCGCGGGAGCGCGTTTAACGCCACCGAGCCGAGGCGAGGACGTGAACGCATGTATTGCATGTCTGCACGGGAACTTAAATGGGGGTTTATTGAATGAGAAAGAAGACGGCTGGATGTTTTTTTAATATCTTTCAAATAACTTAATGACATTCATTACGCACAAAAGTCCGTTCCTGGAAGTACTTCCTTAGATTTTCTAGGGAAGGACTACATGGATCAATCCATTCCAACCACTTAATTTCCCCCTCCGATTTCTTTCCTCGTGTGCGGACTATTACTGCAAAAAGCACCCAAATGTCCCCATGAATAATTTCCTCTGAAATTGGGAGTAAATAACACTAATTTTAAAAGGAGCAGGGAAAAATAGGAACTGGGCTTGTTACCAGCCTCTGAGAGCCTCCAGCACTCTAACTCCTTTCTCGTCCAGCGGTAAATGGTAGAAAATGGGTCTGTTTGAGAGGAGAGGTGGCTGCGGTCCCGCTCGTACAGGAGTCCTAATTAAAGAGTGATTTTCATTTTCCTCCACACCAGAGCAGAACAGAGGAGGAAAACGAGACGAGAAACCTCCTGTTTTTCTCCAACCTCACTCTTGGCTGTCCACTCGATCGCCACACCACGTCTGAAAGAGACTGAAAAAAGTCAGACTAACGATAACGAACAATGTGAACCTGTCTTTATTCACTGGGGGGGGGATTTCCGTCTCAAAATAATATACTAGTAGTCCCTAATAAATTATTTTAAGCTTGACACATTGTAATGAAGGGTAATGAATCGGAATTAGGATCCACGCCAGCTGTGAAGGGACTGTTGAAAGGGAGTGAAGGGAAACTCCCACTCCTCAGTGGGAGTGTTCGTCTGGGTGTCCTGTTGAACTGTGATCCGTTCATTTAACATCCATCTCCCGCGGCCAGAGCAATTTGGAAATTACAGACTCATACATATTTTGCATATCAAACCAAGAGAATAAGAAATACATGAATACAAACACATTCTCAGTGGTATTCGCAGTTAAAGTATGATTCAACACGTAGAATAGATGAATGGCTGCGATAATGGATGAGACTGATAACAGCCGTTCAGTGGATCGTATATATATACAGATCCAGAGGTGACATGGATGCAGCAGGGCCATGTTCCCTGTCTGAATGGGCGATACGAAAGGACTATCAGCATTCCCAGTTTCACTCAAGGTGGCCAAAGCGGGCTCGATCTGAATGTTAAGCAAAATCACAATCCTTCACCTATAGAGACATCCACGTGTTCATAATGCATGTTTTACAACACGGAAGATCCAATCACGGTGAAACAAAGTCGATTTCTTAATTGGCTCACAATAGATTTTCCCTTTTCTATGGAAAAATCCATGAACACCAGCGGCCCCGACGTATGAGCTGTGCTGCACTGTACGGAGCGTACCCCCGATTCAATTAAGAGGCAGGGGGTGCTGTGCTGAGAGCCAGGGCCTGCCTGCACGCTGCTGTCTGGGCGTGATAGATGCTGTGGCGGCCTGCTGGCCCGGCCACAGCCCATTCTACCTCTCCCCTCCCGGGCAGTGCCAAGGCCCCCGTTGTTTGGGCGAGGAGGCCCGTAAACAGACAGCCGTGTTTACAACCCTATGCACAGGGGGCTGTGCAACAGAGGGAAGCCTTTGAGAGTCTCTCCCCCCCCCTCCCTAACCCGGAGGGGTGGGGGGGGTCGTAAAAACACCAAAATACAAATAAAGACTGGCATGGCAAGAAAGAGGAGAGGATCGAGAAAACAAGCCTTGCCATTTCCTCGGGGCCTTCTGGAAAGATAGGGGTAGTAGGGGTGGGGTGGGGGGGGTCTACTCTGGTCTATCCGCACAAAACCAGCAGTGTTGGGGCGAGATTACCCCCCACACACACGCACCATGGCTCATACCACACACACAATCTCATGCACATACATAACTACTACCTCTCCCAACACACACACACACACACACACGCCTGGGGTTCCCTAGGAGATTAGGGCGTGACGTTTATGACCTCCCCGGTGTCTCCCGGTCATCCATCTTGCCTCCTCGTCCCCTGAACGGTTGTTTTTTATTGGGTTGCAGTGTGTTGTTCAGCTCTCAATGAAAAGGCAAGAGAGGCATCCATTACGAGAGCGGTGAGAAGAAGAAGGACCAGGACAATGTGTGTGGTAGGGGTTGGCTGGAGCATGCTGTAATTAGAGGGAATGAATAAATAATACAAAGGCCGTACACACAGTGGTTTTTTGGCAGTATGTTAGGCGATAGGCAGTTGTAAAAATACAAAATTGGGTTTACACTCAAAATAGGTTGTGGTTATACCTTTGCGGAATGATGTTATACTTGGATATAACGTTTCTATAAAAATCTCACACAATAGTCAATGTAATATAAAAACACACACAAAATAAGAAAGTGCCTTATTGGGATAAAACAAAAACAGCAGTTGAAAAAATGACCTCCCTGTGTGAATACACACACATGTGAATACTAAATATTGAATACATGCATATGATAAAACCATAATCCCACTACATGTATCCCTCATGCATGGGAGCCTGCATTAAGGAATGTACAATGATCACATCCCAATAAAGTTTTCTTCAAATGCAAAACAAATAAAGCGCTCAAGTTAACGTCTTTAGCACCACACAATTAAGTTAATTTCCTGGACAAAACCGTCCAAAATGTCAACATCCAATCAGATTGCTTCATAACAGAGAAAGTGACGCATCGTTAGCTTTTGAAACCATGTGGAAGTCATGTTCCAGTGCAGTGGTCGTAACAGTGAGTGATTGTCCACTTGGTCCTGTATGCAGATGACACACAGGAAGCGTCGATGCGATCAAAAGGAGATCTTGTCCTACACAACAACACTACACAAAAGGCACAATTTAGCAATTGCTGGTTAGGCTCTTCCTGGGAGATTATCAAGGCGTCACAAAATGTATATTTAAATGGTCTTCAAGTTTAATGCACTTACAGGGGTTTTTTCTTTCCTACTGAAAAAAGGCCACTTCCATCTAAATGCCATAAAGTTTATTTTCCGAAGAGTTGTCACTGGGATGTTCCCGGTCCTATAAGGCTGGGCGGGTGTGGCTCCCACTAAACAGATATGAAGCTGCTGCCACCATTAAGATGAGGTCAGGCTGCAGATAAAAGCTGTCTCTGGGTGAGTGGTTGGTCAGACTACTTTCCATTTCAGATGTCCCAGCTGTCACTGAAATATTGGTCCTCCTCTTCTTCATCATCCTTCTCCGCCTCCTCCTCCTCCTCAATTCCATTTTCCATGAGATCGCAATCATGCATTGCAGTCCTTTGCCTCCCCTTCTCCTCCTCCACCTCCTCTTCCTCCTCCTCCTCCTCTTTGAGCTGTGCCAGCATGGCTTGAAGGGTGGCTTTGACCTCCTGCACCTCCTTTGCGAGGGACTGTGCACGCTGAAGGTTAAGGGAAATGACGGAGGGAGAAGCCTGGGAATCTAACTCACACACATAAGCAAGCATAGGACGCCATCACTCACACTGATAAACTAATCCCATTGCCCCACGATTACACATTGACAGATGACAGACATCAGCAGATAGAGAACAGACAAGCCACAAGGACACACACCCAGATAGCACAATCATACACAATGAGGAACGATGATTCATGTGGTCTGGGTTATATATATATAAGGGGGGATATTATGCCACCAGGTGTGAGTGTGTTTAGCCATTACAAGCCGTTAGAAAATCTGCCTTTTCCTGTGTTTTAGTGACATCGCAAGTGGAGTGGACAAGAGTGTCCACCTAGATGTGTGCTGGATAGATCAGTCTACCAGCCTACCCAGTGGACTGTAGCAAATGTTACTCATCTATCCATCATACATCTAGGTGGACACTCCCACTTGTGATCAGGAAAAGGCAGATTTTCAAATGGCTTGTAATGGCTAATCACACTCACACCTGGTGGCATAATATCACCCCTTTAATGATTACAGCTGGGAGAGCCTACAGGAACATCCCCCTTCCCCCAAAAACCCTTACTCATACCCCAACCCTAACACACACAAAGTCCTGGTCATCCAGTCATACTTAAGGTAACTCTTCATCCTCTCAGCTCGTCAGTGAAGCCAGCAGGGGGAGTTTTGGTGGCCAAACAGACCCCCTCACCCCAAACTCAATTATTTACGCAACCCTCACTGACACGGCATTGAGGCTGGCATCAATAGAGGGGGCACTGGGAGGGGGGCGCTGGGAGGGATTGTTTAACCTGCTTAGAGACCCAAATTAATTGTGCGAGTGTCCGTCCTAAGTGGCAAAATTAAAGGGAATTCCTCCAATGGTGGACGGGGTGTAAGGGGCTGGCTCAGCGCTCTGTGTGGACACAGATTGTCCTCATTCATAATTAAGCACAGCCCATTAAAGAGAGCCCCCCCATGAATACTGCAGAGGGATAACAGAGCTATCGATGGTGCCCCCTCAACGCTGACCTCCGGGCCAGACAGTGCCGCTCTTTTGTCTGTGGCGGTCTTTCCTTTCGGAATACACGGAGATCTCTCTCCATGTATTCCGAGCACAATGGCCATAAGGACCTTCAAAAGGGGGAGGACGGAGTGGCCTTTTCTGTCACCATGACAACCGGCGCCCGGTGCCACTGCTGTACATAAAGTGTGACTCAGTGTTGGGCTCTGTTCGAGTTCTGATATTTTTTTTTTCCCATTCTTTGCTGGCTGCCTCGGTCTCTGTGTTCTCTGCATCTCCTCAACGGTACTTGAAAACTGGAGTGGAAGGACACGGGAACACGACAGAATAGGGGGAAGCTGGCCAATCAGAGACCATCGCCCTACTGTCTCTATCGGGACATCATCAGAAGGTCGTGGAGCCCTCACTGGACGGCGCAACACTATTGGGGGGCTTGACAATATTGGGGGGCTTTAACACAGACATTAACAGTCAGACACTAACAGCCAGCAAAGGAAACAGTGGGAGATGAGGAGAAACACCATCACCGTCGAACACCAGATACGTAATGAATGTTGCTGTCAGCCGGGTGTTTAGAGAAAGAAATTAATCATGACAACCAATGGGAACAGCACATTAGGGGCCACCAACTTTTGGCATTTCTAAGGAAACCGTCTGTGCATGAGTGTTTGTGTGTGCACAATGTGTGTGTGTGTGTGTGTGTGTGTGTGTGTGTGTGTGTGTGTGTGTGTGTGTGTGTGTGTGTGTGTGTGTGTGTGTGTGTGTGTGTGTGTGCGTGCGTGCTTGTGTTTGTGTGAGTGCGTGCGTCTGTCCGTCTGTCTGTGTGTGTGTGTGTGTGTGTGTGTGTGTGTGTACGTGCGTGCGCACGCGTGTGTCTATGCGTGGGCGCAAACTCACACAAATCTATTTCCAATCAGCTCTCCAATTAGAAGGGAAGATGATGAATTGTGACCGTAATCAGCTCCAACGATTTTCATTTGAGTCATTATGGCGGATATTGCCATTTCCTCCGCGGACGCCTCGTCCACCACTGGGGGGAGCGGAGGGAGAACCAGAGAGGGGGGTGGGGTGTGTGTGTGTGTGTGTGTGTGTGTGTGTGTGTATGTGGAGGGCCAGGGCGGACATTAAGATGTAAGGGAGGCAGGGTAGTTATTGCTGTGACATTCCACTATCTGCCCTCGTGTGGGCTGCTGTCTCCTTGCATCAGCCTCAGCCCTCGGTGACGATCGCAAGCCCCCTTCTCGTGTTTCACTGCTTGTATTCATTTATTATTAAAGTGTTATTGAGTTTTTAATGATTTACTTTTTGGGTTACACTTAACAAAAAGGGTACTGACATGTTAATCAACATGAGTTAAGCCTTATTATACAGCACTAGCATAAGGGTTAAGGAGTTTGGGTAAGCTATTCAGTGGTTTACTTGTGGAATTAGGTCCAGATTAGTAGAAACCGAGACATTGACAGATAGAGAGAGGAAGAGAGAGAGAGAGAGATAGACGGATAGGGAGGGAAATAGACAGGGAGAATATAGACAGGATGGAAAGAGAGGGAGGGATAGACAGAGAGGGAGATAGAGAGAGACAGAGTAAGTGAGATATACAGAGAGAGTTAGACAAAGCGAGAGTTAGGGATAGACAGAGAGAAAGAGAGAGAGGGACAGAGTCAGAGACATTTCATTAATACACAGGATCAGATGTTATAATCCCTTAGGCAGAAAGAAAACAGAAAGAGAGAGCGAGATATACAGAGAGTGAGATAGTAAGAGAAAATGCCAGTTCAAGCCCCCTTAACGTTGTTTATCTTTAATTTCTCTCTGAACGGACCTGGGTGTCAGATAAGACAAAGAGAAGCTCCAGTGAGAGGGAGGGGGTCTCTAGCATGAGTCACCCTCATTCTGAACGCCGTCCTGCAGGGTTCAGCGTTTGTACGACTAGGTCCCTGAGACAGATGGACTGAAAAACAACACACACACACACACACACACACACACTGCCATGCCTCTTACCACAATACACACATTCACATACCCACAATATCTCTCACACACACACACACACACACACACACAGTCAACACGCTGCGGTCTGAAGGATATGGGTGAGGGCGTGGTCTCGGTTGAGGATGGCCATCTGCATGTCGTCCTCCAAGGTCATCAGTCTGTCGCTGATCATGTCACACTGCTCCGTGAGCTGGCCGGCCCCCTCTCCCCCTCCACACTCGTCCTGGGGGACAGCACAACACAGCAGGGGGTGAGACAGACTCCCCCTAACCAACACCTCCGGCCGGGGGAGGGTCAGCAGGTACCGGGGCAGAGCGACAGATGGAAGAACCCGGAGAAGAACCGGGAGTATCACGTTCGGGATTCAACTGTATCCCAGAATGCAACGGTCCAACCGAAAATGTCCCAAATTGTATATATGTACATTTTATCTGGTGCTGATGTGTCACGCACCAGCATGTTTTGTAGCCGTGTATATACGGTTATTATTTATATTTGAACACAGTTATTTGATGAACACACACACACATACATAGGCACTACAGAAGACAGACAGACAGACAGACAGACAGAGACACACACACACACACTCACACACAGATAAATGCAAACGCACAACAGACAGAGTAGGGGCTTCACGTGTGCAAGGGCCCCCGATTGGTCTGACATTTTTTAATTATCTACATTTCATACATCAAATAATACATCAGTGTCACAGGACAGCATGGTGGCAAAATGTCAGAAAGAAATATGAGCACACTAGCATAGCACAAAAGGTGACACAACAGCTGTGACAATATTGTAGACACCAGTCTGATGAAGACATTCTCTGTCCTCCTCCAGAACCATGAACCGGGGAAAACTACGCCTCTGTCTGTTAGTGCTTGACCGCCATGATCACAGTCACACTGTGATGAAACGGGCCGCAGCTGACGAATAAACGGTTAGCATAAAGTGTGGTTATAATTGACATACAAATGACATGAAACGGTTAAGAGTGAAACAGTGACCAGCTAGCAGATGCACTGACTGCACTTTTTTCTGCAGTGTTAATGTTTATAGTCAGTCTGTCTCACTGTCTCAAGTATCTCTGTGGACAAGGACTGTGTGCCTTTACATATTACTTTACTTTTACACATAACTTTTTTTCTGATAAAGCATGGGGGGGAGCCGGGGTAAGGGGGGGGGGGGGGGGGCACCACAAAGAGCAGCCCAGGGGTCCGTGACCACCTTAATCCACCACTGAGTACACCCAGGCACATGAAAAGCAGTCAAGGATGAATGCAAACAACCATGAAAGAAAAGACCTGCAGTGTTTGCAAGAGAGAGAGAGAGAGAGAGAGAGAGAGAGAGAGAGAGAGAGAGAGAGAGAGAGAGAGAGAGAGAGAGAGACAGAGAGAAAAGAGAGAGAGAGAGAGAGAGAGAGAGAGACTCACTCAAGGACAATTCACTTAGCAATATGTGAAACTTTTGTTGGAAATAATCTGTTGTGATGACACATCTTGGGGCCCCAGAGGGGTGATTGCAACAACAGAAGGATACAAGAAATGTAAGGAAATTACACAGTCATTGGAAATTCAATATTCAGACTTGGTGTAAGAGGACGTTTGGGTAATTGTTTGATATTATCTTCTGCGCTGCTAGGCCTATTAGCGCATTCAAAACCAATATCTGACTGAAATTGGAGGGCTTGTGTTATGCATCAAAGTAGGTCGAATGAGTCTTCCATATTTGCAGTAATCAACTATACTTACAGATTACTACATCAAAACAGCCATTGTACATTTCTTTCATTGTGTGTTTGTGTGTGCAAGTGTGTGCATGTGCATGTGTGAGTTTGTGTGTGTATGTGTGTCTCACACACACACACACACACACACACACCAATCAATTTCTTTGGGGCAGTTAAGTCACTTACTAACAGCTAAGTGAGGATAATTTACTTAAAGCCATCATGGCGGGGAGATGGGTCAAACCAATACTGGCAGAGGGGAATACGGCACAACTCTCACAACTCTCTCTACCTGGTACTCCCAGAACTCAGTATCTCAGGTGTTCACACCGGTGGCACTTGCTGCCTCAAGTTTTTTTAGTTTGGCTATTCGTCAGGAACCAGGGGTTGATATTAATATAAAAGCGCTGTAGAAATCCAATGTATTATTAAGACAGCTCCATGGGTCGGGGAGGGGGCTGTGTGGAGCTATTATTGGATCTGTTGGGTTTTATCTCACAGATGTCAGATAGTCCCCCTCCTTACCGACATTACCCACAGGGACAGTATGACAATACTTTCATAAAGAAAGGAAATAAAGAAATACAATAATAAATGGGTGGGAAAATAGAGGTATGACAAGAAATACCTAAACAATAACAGTCATTAATAATTGACAAGAAAATTTCAGAAACACGCATGCAGGCACACACAAAAACACACACAGTACGTTTACATGCACAGTTTAATCCGATTAAAGCCATAGTTTGACTATGCTCCGCAATTGGACAACTGCAATTGTCCGGGTATACATGGCGGTGAGTAAATCGATTCATTGGCCGAAGCGTGTCATGCCCCAGTACGATAGGTGGCGCTGTGCCCATTTCAACTAGTGGTAATAGAGCCACCGGTTGACCTCTTTACGTCACCAGCAACAACAAAGGCGGCATTCGAGAAAGATGTTTTCAGTAGACAGCTGTCAGTTCACTTCAAGTCCATATCATTTCTCCGACGCTCCATTATTCCGACCTCTAGGTCTTATGCAGACTCCTCCAGCTGCTCTGCCGGCGGAGGAGTCCACATACGACCGAGAAGTCGAAACAATGGAGCGTCGGAGAAATGATATGGACCCGAAGTGAACTGACAGCTGTCTGCTGAAACATTGCTTTCTCCTCCATGTTCGTTTCAATCTGGACTTCAGAGAGTCAAAGCCAAAGTTAATTTCCCCCAATTCCTTTTTCCCCCAAGGGAGAGATAAACCCCACTAGGAGTCTTTACTTGTTGTGGAAGTACCACAGAGAGTCGGAGAACCCGACGCAATCTGTAAGATTCATAATATCAGAGAATACCCCCGTCAGTTCGGCCGTGGCGCAATGAATGAATAAAGATTGTAGTTATTTTACAACCTTGTTGATGAGAAACATTTAGTGAAATCAAAGCGTAGTGTGTACTGAATGCATGTTGATGATGATACACTCCTTATAAGGGTTAACTACATTGGCACGACACCGGCTTCCTCCATCTTCTGCGCCAGCTTTTTAAATAAATTGCCTATCCGAAGTGAGTTGACAGCTGTCTACTGAAAACATCTTTCTCCCGCCAGAGCAGCCCCTCCGCCACCCGTCCGTATACGGCATTCCCCGCCGCGGCGCAATGAATGAATAAAGATTGTAAACACGTCAGGAGAAAAAAACATTTATTTTGCCCGAAGTTACTACTTTACAACCTCGTTGATGACCCACATTTAGAAAAACATGTACTTTTAATTCAGCCTTGGGTGAAATCGAAGCATAGTGTCTGTGTGCTTCCACCTTTAATGAATGCATGCCATGCGCGCTCCCGTGGCCGGGACACAATTATTATAGGGGGTAACTACATTCACCGGCTTCCTCCATGTTCTGCACCACCTTTTTAAATAAATCGCCGTTTCTCGTTTTCCGACGGCGACAACAACAACACGACTATCGTCTCCTTCTACTTCCGGCTCACAGCCCCGGGAAAAGATCTCGAGCATGCACAGAACGCAATTCAACGCATAATCCAATCCCATTCCGTACATGTGCGCTTAACTCGACTATGAATCGAATTATCTAGGGGTCTTAATTTGACTATGAGTAACCCAATTCGATTCGATTTTAGCTTGACTAAGGTGTATACATACATCTTAATAATCCAATCATAGTTGGACTAAGCCAATAATTCGACTTTCTTGAGTGTCATGTAAACGCACTGACACACACACACACCACCATGCCTCTTACCACACTACACCTACTACCTCCCCACACACACAGACACACAAACAAACACACCCACACCCACACACACTAACACACACAAACAGACTCACACTAACACACACGCACCATGCCTCTTACCACAATACACACAATCTCATGCACACACACTCAACCGCAGGAGTTCACCAACAGGCCATCTTGGGTCCAGCCTTACCTCGGTGTGGCAGTCCTCCATGCAGAACAAAAACTCCTCCAGTTTCTGAAACACAACACAGGGGGGGGACATTTAGTGGAGGCCATGGAGTCATAGACCTGCCGACCATGAATTATAGAAGGCGCAATTATGTCGGCCATTTATTGTGTCGCTGTCACCGCCGTGGTAACGAGCAGGGCTTGGTAATTATTCATCACCAAATCATCAGACACCCAGGAAACACATTAAATTGCTCATCTCCTGGTTCGCTTTGTTAAGTCGCACTGTGCGTAATTGTGCATTATATGCAAAAATAATTACCGTACCTATCGGGCGGGAACCAGCCAAATGTAAACGCATGGCCTAGGGCCAGTTAAAGCCATCAGCCCCCCCCCCCCCCCCCCAAAAGAACGTTAATAATGAACAAAGTTTGAACACCGCTTTGCTTAATCGGGAATTGTGCGTGACTCACCTTGACCCTTCGATGTCCTGCCTGGTTAGCAGCTCACGCTAGCTCATTGATTCAGACGGCAAATGGAAACATTCCAACGGGGACGGTTAACTAATCTTATTGTGTCCCCGACTACCTCATCTGCATACTGTGGCCTTTCACTAATCAGATCAGAGCGGTTTGCTCTGGCAAATTACTTTTCTCCCGGTTCGATTTATAGCGTTCCTCCCTGTGGTCTTCTGGTTTGGGTTGTGGTTGTTATTCCCTGCTTCTTCTCTCTACTCATACATTCCCTCTATATTATGTTCCATAACACACGCCCTAATGGCCTTGGTATATGAGCCTCCAACCTGCATATTAAAAACCCAGGGAAGCCCACACCCAGCTCTGGGCAATCTTATCATTCATATGGTGGCTGTATATGTGTATAGTATATGTTCATTTATATATATGAGTAGGTAAGCAACCAAACAGCAGTATCAAATATGCTCATACGCAGAATAATGCTTCCATTAGTCCCTGGTTTCATCTTTCAGTGTTCCCATATGCATACGTTGGTTGATATTACATCACTTTCACGTTGCATTGAAACTCTGACGTTCATGATATACTTTTGTCTGTTGTGAATGCAACACAAGCATTAACATCTATTTTCCTCAATGACTGCAATAGAAGCAGAGAAAGTTTAACGTCGGTGTTCTCTGAATGGTGTGGACTCTAGGAGCGGTTCTGTCCATGTGGGCGACGTATAGTACAGTACAACACAGCAGTACAGAGGACACACAGGACAGGAGAACAGAGGACCTCAGAGCTCACCTTGACTCCCTGGAGAAGAGTTAGAGAGGGAGGTCAGGCTTTAAAGAGAGCGAGAGAGAGAGAGAGAGAGAGAGGAAAATGAAAAGAGAAAAGAGACAGAAGAGAAGAAGATGAACACAAAGAGGAAGAGCAGGAACCAGAACCATGCAGCTCATGCGGTCACGGGGCGCTCCATCATTGAAATAATTTGAATAGTGTTTCCTGTCACATGAACACGAATACTTTGAAATACTCAGTAGTGTAGGTGATTCATGCCAGTACATACAGTAGTACATGCCGTTTAGGGTTGAAAACGTGAAGGAACATTATATTTCCAGCTTCTACTCCTGATTGTATGCAGAAGTCAGTCAGCCAAGAAGGCAGACATTGTGCCCTCCAGTCTCCCACTTGGCTGGCTCTCAGCAGATATATGTATGTGTATGTTTCTAAATGTGTGCTGGCTGTATTCCCGTGCCAGGCGGGTCCGAGGGTCCATGCGTGGGCGGGGTGGGGAGTTAGGGAGAGAAAGCAGCAGGACCGAGCCTGGGGCCGCGGGTCTGGTGGGAGAGCCCCGAACATACACACATGTTCTCACAATCACACACAGATATACACAATCACACACACACACACACACACACACACACACACACACATATACACACAATCACACACACACATAAACATACACACACACACACACACACACACACACACAGTAAACATATACACACACACACACACACACACACACTAACGCACGCGCACACATACAAGAACAATGAACCCACACACACAGGCAGACACACACACATGCACACATACTCAAAATCACAGACATGTACTCACACATCCATACAGAGAAACACACAAACACAGGCAAACACATACACAAAAACACAGACATGTACTCACACACCCATAGAGAGAAACCCCATACACACACACACACACACACACACACACACACGCATACCAACACAAATTCACAGACATTTACTCAAACCTATACAGACACACACATACGCAAACACACACACACACACACACAGACATATACACAATCCAAGACATGTCCTCAAACACCCAGACAGAGTAGACACACACAAACACACAATCAATGACATGTGCTCGCACACCAAGACAGACAGAAAGACAGACAGACAGACAGACAGACAGACAAAAACGACATACAAACAAGCAAACACATGTGCATCCTTCCAAAATGCAGGCTGCCATGGCGAAACACACACACTCGCATCCTCCCACGCAAAGTAGGCGGGGGTTCTCTGAGAAAGCCAATTGTTCTGCAAATGGTCGCCCCTCTGACCTACACTTTTCCCTTGTCTGGAAATACTGTAGCTCCGAGCCCCAATGGTAAGACTCATCTTACTGTAGCAGGCCGGGGTTTGAGTGAGCCGCGCATACCTTGAGAAAAATAATGCTTTGTTTGTACTTTTTCAAGGTCAGATTTAATATACACTGCCATAAAACAGCTGGAATTCATGTGCCCTTAAAACCGAAACGCACCCAAATTGACCTTTTCTGGGGCAGGCTACATGCACAGCCCATGTAAGAATGAATAATTCAATGACCTCTGGAGACATCCTCCGCAAAAAGGGAATTAGAATCAGAAGAATACATCTGTGAGCTGTTAGGTGCAAGACAATAAGTCTGGTGGGTGGGTAGTATAGGCCTGCTGCTACTCAATCATGCATGGCCAGGCCGGGCCGGTTCTGTCCCAGCTGGGGGTGGAACCACAGCACAAGACACACACCAGGTTCTCATGGGTACCTCAGTGAGACCTGAGGGTTCTGTCCCAGCTGGGGGGGGGGGAACCACAACCATAAGACACACGAGACACACACAAGACACAGACATATACATTTACACACACACACACACACACACATACACTCACACACACACACATATCTATACACATCACACCTGAGCACACCCACTCACTAAACGCACGCACACACATACAAGATCAATGAACGCACACACCCATACAAACAGGCAGACAGACACACACACACACACACACACACATGCACACATACACAAAACCACAGACATGTGCTCAAACACCCATACAGAGAAACACACACACACACACACACACGTACACAGCAAGGTTCTGGGTGCGTACCTTAGTGAACTCTGAGTGCTGCAGGTTGGCCTCGGGGCACCACCTCCCACCCAGGGCCGTGAGCATGGCGCAGTCCTCCTCCTCTTCTTCTTTGGTGGATGTCGGCATCAGCGCAAACAACGACCCCGCCGCCGTCACACTCACGGCCACGGCCCCGGGGGGCTCCTCCGAGTCGGCCCCGCTGTAGCTGGGGGTCCGGAGCTGGGGCCCCCGCAGGAAGAGGTGGCAGGCCTCCAGGTCCGCCTCCCACACCTTCTCCAGGGGTGGACAGCCACAGCTGTGGAGCAGGACAGACGGACACACGGACCAATCAGGGGCTGCCGAGCAACGGGTCGTGACTCGTCGGTCACCACAGCAGGGGACTGGGTGGATCACAGGCGAGATAGTGGTTAGTGTGGTAGTTTACTAGTTTACATTATTCTCAATTATTTGATTGTTAGTGTGTTTGCCAATTTCAGGACCGCAGAGTCGCTCACCAGCGAGAGACTCAAGACTCACTTGTTCAGAGATCACCTGGACATAGCCTGCCCCTTACCCCCCCCCTGCCCTTTCACCTCCCTTACTCGCCTAAAAACACCCCTCTTACACTCTTATTGTATGTTTGTACGTCCTGGCACTTAAAAATTGTACTAAGCATCGTGTCAAATCTTATCCTAGCTATCTTTGTTTTACAAGGGTCAATGAATCCTCACAGATCCCCGCCTCCAGCGACGTGATTGATCAAAACAAATAGTAAGCAAAAGAAAGTGAACCACCCTGGCCTGGACCCTCTCATCTTTGCTCTGAAGTACACTCACGGCCCTCACAGAGGAGTTGGGGGAAGGACGGTCATTTAATTGTAAAAGCCTTCTTCAGACCGAACCGGAAGCTCTTTGGTTCAAACAGATCCGTCGATACAGAGCCAGAGAGGGTCGGGCCTGGGTGAGTCGAGAACCAAGAACATGAGAGAGAGCTCCTCTTTGCTGTATCTCGCACTGAGCTAAAACAGGATTCGTACAGGATTTGAGCGATCAAAGGCTGTCAGAATACAGACAGCAGCTGTGGATTCTTCCAGCTGATAGAACACAAGGCCTGCCCAGACGTGAAGGATTAAGATTCTATGGATTTAATCAAACTCCTTATTCGGGCATCAAGTTTGAACTTTGAAAAATGAAATGTAAATGTCACCATGATATGTCCCAAAAATATGTTTTTAGACTGTAGAAGTCGAAAAAGTCTTTATCAGCGAATAGTGCGTTCCACAAGGTGTGGAAGGTGCTGATGTAGACGTGATTTTAGGACTGGTAGTTTTTTGTGTCCACGGCAAATAAATAAATAGATAAATAAATAAGTCATAAATCAGCCTGACAGTGCCTCTACCTGCTCCTTGGTCACCTTCATAACCAACATTAATATATACCATTTCTCTCTTGTGAGATATCACATACCTCCTGCTATGTCACCATGTATCATTGTGATAAAATGGGGTTCACGTGTAACCCGTTACCTGTGCCAGCAGTGCTAGACTCAGCTTATATGTTTCATAAACCTTACCCTATCATAGAAAATAAATCTGACTGATGATCAGCCGTCCTAATGTATAGTCCATTAGATATACAATAATAAATAGATAAAATATGTATAATAAACACTTCAATACAATATTATCTTTGATTTCATTCATTCACAGAAATATATATGTGGCCAAAGAGTGAAGCTGATTTCCTATTCAAGCATCTGCAGTGTAAGGTCTGCACCCTGCTGGAGTGAGACCCACCCCCCTCTCTCCCCCTCTCTCCCTTCTCTCCTTTCTCTCCTCCTCTTCTTTCTTCTTCTCTCTCCTTCTCTCCTCTTCTCTCCTCTCCCCTTCTCTCCTCTCCCCTTCTCTCCTCTCCCCTCTCCCTAGGGTTAGTATGTGATTGAAATAGGGTTCAAGTTAACCCTAGCAGTATTAAATACTGTGAAATACATGAACAACATTAGTAAATGATAACTAGACTAGTTAATTCTTTTAACCGCATTAACTCTTAACGTTAAGGAGCGACAACAAGTCTCTTCTGAAATGCCAATCGAGAGTGATTCTCCCTCCATCCGTCTGCATCGCTCTCTCGGCGGGGGGCCTCCGGCGGTGACCTCCTGACCCCTGAGTTAATGCGGGGTACGTGTCACCCTGCTGTCTGAAAGTGGGCGAGCAGGGCTCTCCTGGGCCGCTCGCCGCGCGGTAATAGGACGGAGAGACCGCCGGGCACACTCTGTACAGTTCCTCCACTCCCCGGGGGGAGTATGACAAGTCCTCGCTCGCTCCAACTTCTCTCTCTCTCTCTCTCTCTCTCTCTCTCTCTCTCTCTCTCTCTCTCTCTCTCTCTCTCTCTCTCTCTCTCTCTCTCTCTCTCTCTCTCTCTCTCTCTCTCTCTCTCTCTCTCTCTCTCTCTCTCTCTCTCTCCCTTCCTTTTTCCCGCTGTCTCTCAGTTGTCTCTCTCCCCTCTCTCTCTCTCGGTCCTTCGCCCTCCCTCCCTCTCTCCCTCCCTCTCTCCCAACCCTCTCTCTCTCCCTCTCTGTCCTCAATGAATGTAGACAGATAAACAGAGGACACAATCTGGCAGAGTATGCAATTCTGAGAAGGTTGGTTAAAAAATTTGGTTAGTCTCATTGAATCAACATATACATTATGATCCCTTCATAAATATTTCATGCAAATTCCCATAAGAATGTAATCTCCAACCCTCAAAAACACCATAATGAGCAGCCTTTTTTTATTTACTGCACACACACACCATATGTGATTCTTACAAATACATATAATATAATAGAGATGTAACAGCCATGAATAGGCCATTTCGGCTGTATCATCTCCCTATTGTAAAGAAATATGCGAACAAATACACAAAAGAAGAGAATAGAAATAATCACACAAACAACAACTGCGACTAACACAGGATTCCTTCCGTCGCCCACATGTGTGTGTACAGGTCTGGCAGCGTGTGCACACACACAACCACACCACACTGAAAATCAATGCAGGCTGAGTAAATAAATCCCTTCTTAAGGTCCTGCTTTGCTGTTCAAGTGCCAACCGGTGAATCACTCTTAACAATAATGTGTCCATTAAGACCGTCTGTCAGTGCGTCATCACATTACAGGGGGCATTTAGCAGATGCTTTTATCCAAAGAGACTTACAATAGTTCATACACACATTAACACACCAACAGCGGAGTCAACCATGCAAGGCGACAGCCAGCTCGTCGGGAGCAGTTAGGGCGAGGCGTCTCGCTCAGGGACACCTCGACACTCAACTAGGAGGAGTCGGGGATTGAACTAGCAACCTTCCAGGTTACAAGTGAACCCGCTCTACCTCCTCAGCTTAGCCGACTAATCAATCCAACCCCTGAAGGCAGAAGCTCAGAGTAGACTTCACACAAACAAACCCAAGGAGCAGGGCCATAGGACACTACGCATAGCTCTACGCATCACAACACGTTGTTACGCCACGTCACAACATCACATGCACGGCCGTCACGTGTGCAGAGCCCAGGTGATTGGAGGGGCTAATGAGATTGCAGATGAGGGGTGAACTGTAAGGCGACAGTAAGTAATGAACTGAGCGCACACCTGGGAAATGGTGGGCTTGGTTTTGTGTTTTAGTGTGTGTGTGTGTCTGTCTGTCTGTATATGTGTGTCTTGTTGTGTATTTGATTCAATGTGTGTATGCATTTGATGTGGAGAGTGTGTCCATGTGTATGTATCTTTGTGTAAAATATCATTGCTCCTTTGTGTGTGTGTGTGTGTGTGCGTGCGTGCGTGTGTAGACTTCTGCGTGTCGTGACACTTTATTCCACAATAATGATAAAATCATCATCAAGTAATAATATCAGGCAATATGTGGTGTGGCTGCTGCGGCGGCAAATACAACAAACAGCAGCAAAAAAAAACACAAAAACAACAATATCTGTTTTCTGTTTTCCTTTCAGCGGTGTTTACATCATGTGCCTGCTGCCCATCCATCCCCACTCTTTAGAAAAGGAACAGAGAGTTTTTTAACAGCATCCGTCTCCACGGAGACCAGACATCACGCCATTGCCATCACCCAATATCTGCCTCGCTCCCCACCACTTGCTACCCCACCCCCCCCCTCTCTCTCTGCCTCTCTCTCTCTCTCCCCACATTTTCTCCTCTCCTCTTTATTCTGCTTCTGTACCACAGTCTCTCTGAAAGGACACGGGAGCCTCGTGAGTGATTCACAAAAGGCCTGTGTGTGTGTGTGTACACTGTAAAAAAATAAAAAGTGAATTCAACTTGAAATTTCAAGGCAACTGTCTGCACAGGATTTTTGGGTTTTCATGTCAACTCAAACTTCTACGTTTTGAAGAAAATATCATACAGTTGTGCCAACTTAATTCTTATAGTTGTACCAGCTAATTTAAAAGTTGAGACAACTAAGTTTTTTTGGTCCAAATAACTTGTCTTTCATAACAATGAAAGTTTCAGAAATCTAGTTGTACACAGTAAGAATTCTAAGTCAATATTATATTGAATCATTCATGTGTAAAAATATCCATTTTGAGTTTTTCTTACAAAGGAAATCCTATTAACAATTACACAAATCGACAATAAACCAGCTTTTTAATTTGAAACAATTTTGCATGTTTATTTTTCACCATGAGGGTAATAAACAGCTTTAAAACACCTCCGGGCGCTAACACATGGGAAGTTGGAACCATAGGATCCAATTCGTATTTATTTATTTTGCCAGCTCAGTTTATGGAGTGAGATCAACTTTTAACCAGAAACGTTTGGAAGTTAGTTGAAACAGCTCAAATAAACAGTTTACAGTGCAACTTGTAGTTTTATGTTCACTCAATGTAAAAATCCTTTTAAGACCAGCAATTTCAAGTTATCGTTTTTACAGTGTATGTGTGTCTTTGTATGTGTTTGACTGTGTGAGTCTATGTGTGTGTATGTCTGTGCCTGCAGGTGTGGCTGTGTGTGTCTTTGAACGTGTGTGCGTCTGTGTGTGCGTGTGTGTGCGTTCACGCGCCACCTCCGCACCTCTGCTCATTATTACCACAAAAGGTATAAACAAAACGGGAACAAAAGGGACGGCAAATGGCCGTGTGCGCACTCGACCTCGCGGGCCCCGTGCCGGTGCAGAACCCCCATCATCGCGGGGCGGAACGGGGGCGTCGCAGAGCAGGGGAGCCGCCCTCCCTCTCTCCTGAGCGGCGGCGGTTCGGACGCCCGCTAAGACGACGCGTGAGGCCGTCTGAGGAGCCCATCGTTAAGCTCTAACGAGGGCTTGGAGTCAGACCGATCTGCAAATGTTGAATCACACACCGGTGGCGCCCGTAGAGACTGTCGGAATAATCTGATGTTCTTAGTTTTTGCTTTGTTGTATTCGTCGTTTCACTTTACAAAGCGCCTCAAAAAACGAGAGATAAATAAAACTAAATACAGGAAAACATACAGCTAATGATCAATCACCAGAGCTACTTATGTACATATATATAAATGTAAGTATTAACTGTGACTTGTTGAGTAAATATAAGCGGTAAACATGCTGTTAGTAACAGAGCACTTTTAGGGGAAGATGCACTATGATGTTTAATGCGATTCAAAATGTCTGAGCTCACCTTGTAGGGCAAAGGCACGTTACACCACAGAACCTCACACAGTGCTCGCTCAAGAACCAGGTTGAGGCGGCGGGGGGGGGGATTAGTTTACAACGTGTCTCTATGGCAACTGCACGCAGTAGGGCATTTTGTGCTGTGGTTACAGGGACGGTGGTATACAGTCTTGATTGCAGATAAGTGCCGCTATCCAAAGTAAGGCAGAAAAAAAAACACCACAAAAGAAAATCAACCGTCGCTGTCCCTGTTGGCAGCATAGGTCACGGGGAGAGGGGGAGAGTGAGGCGTGTGGCGTGCCCCCCTGCTGTGTGCGGAGACAGGACCCCGCGTCCTTCTCAGACCACGCATACACAAACAAGTCGGGCAGCACACTGGAAGCATTGTGCATTTTCTTCAGGGTTTCCAGCAGAGTGCGAAGTTATAGCGGACTGCTGACCAAACGTGGACATCGAATTGTTTAACAAACAAATTTTAGACGTTCTACGTCGCCTCGCATTTTTTAATTGGATTTGTATTTAAAAAGAGATAGACATTGGCATCAATCAGTCAGGTCAAAGAGTGCCACCTGCAGCGTGTGGGTTCTGTGCATATGAAGGATTCCCTCAGCAACCACACTCAGTATGGTCAATTATGATTATCACATACTATATTTAATATGAAATACCTCCGGCTGAGCCGCCTCTCTGTGCCCCTGCACCTCCGGATTTACATATCGTTAGCCTCAAAGCATAATTGCTGAAGTGATATTTTATGATTCATCTTGTATTTAGCGTAAAAAATGCCCAAGTCAAATCGAAGAGTGAGACGGATAGTGATTATGGAATGTAAAAAGCACTCTGATTGGCTTAGGATATAATGAGGAAGAGTGAATCAGCGGCGTTAGGAGAGTAGAGTCAGGTTAGATATCACAATTTGGCCAAAATATAACTTATAACTTATTATTATTATAACTAACCCCTGTATCACAGAGCTTTGTTTTTCCCGGTCCATTTGACGGGGCGAGACACTGCCCCTACCCCCTGTCCTCTCTCTCATCCTGGCAGGGGTCAGTGGTGGATGTGGCCTGAGACTTCCCACCAATCTTAATGTTTCTTCCATACTGCATCCTGCCCCCCCCCCCCCTCAAGCTGTTGGTTGCTGGCCCTCTCCAAGTGCTCCTCTACAGCGGGGCCAATCTTCCCTGAGTCACAGGCGGCGTGCCAAAGCATGCGGTGACTTCACCCTGAGACAACGGCCAAGCGTGTGAAGAGAGAGGAAAAGCCTTTCTCAGACGGCGGAGGGAGAGGTATTGTTGTATCACCTGCTGGACATCCAGCCATCTGTGAAAAACAATTCAGCTCTCCGCTCGCTGGCACTAGAGCCGTGCCTGAGCTTTATTTGTATTTAATTTGCTGTGTTGTGGACCTGATGAGACGAACCAGTGCATCCGACTGTCTTCACATCCAGATAAATGAATGTTGACTTTCAAATTAACGTCATTAGCAACAACTTGTTTGCCTGGTTGTGTTAAAAAAAAAATGCTAATCAGCGCAGCCATAAACAACAACAGAATGAGTAGCTCCATCCCATCAAGTTAGTTGTCTTAAAATAATTAGTTTTGTTAATGAAGTCTCCAAACGACTGTAATGGCAACCAAAGCAATTTGTGAACTTTCAACAACGGACCAACTGAAAAACACAGTCGGTTTCATTTAAAGATGATAGCCCCACCAGGGCGCATAGAGTAAACAAAAACCATTAATGTGTTTAAATGGAGGCCATTACATCCAGGAAGCCATTTCACTACTCCTGTTTATTGTTCACCTCTTCAACCAAGGTGAATGGAAAACAAACTTAACACTGATACAGAATGTTCAGGCTAACTTCATCCAGCTTGTCAGAGAGAATGAAGATATCAAATGCAGATGGAACCGGTGTATTCCAAGCGTGTCGTCTAATCACTGCATTGTCATGAGTCGAAAGGTTGATTGTGATTGTTGGCAATATCCCCAATGTTGTGATCATTGTAAACATTGATCGACTAATCTGCCACAAGCCTGAATGTCCTACCTTCCAGGATTAACAGCTTCATACCTCTATCATGTGTATCGTTGTTGTAGCAGTAAAGTGAACAGCCCTACATGCTTGCTCATCATAACGTCATCACTAATAGGCATTTCTTCATTTTGCTTCCCATTGCAACGAATGGCTCTATGGTTGAAATACCGATCACATCCTTAATAAATGGTAAATAGACTGAATTTACATTGCGCTTTTCCACCACCAGTGGCTACTCAAAGCGAATATTTAACAATATTCCCCCAACATTCACCCTAATAACATAATGCACACATTCACAAACCAACGGCTGTGTCCACCATGCAAGGTGACAGCCAGCTCGTCGGGAGCAGTCAGCTAGGAGGAGACGGGGATCGAACTAGCAGCCTTCTGGTTACCAGCCAAGCTGCTTAACCACCTGAGCCACATTCCGCCCCTCAATAACGAGGATTTGGTTACAATCATGGGCACATTAGCTAGCTCTGGTGTGCGCCGCCGCTCCGAGCCTAGACGGACGAGGCAACGGCTCTGAAAGAGAACATGGTACGAATACTTAATTGGCGTGTCATCGGCAGACGTGGCGATAATAACCGCTGGCCCCGAGGCGTCAGTCACGCAGGGCCAGTGCTGCGCTGCTCGTCTGCCCAGCGGACGGCTGCCTGTCAATCACGAGGTTGTCACGTTTCCTTTTGGTTGTCATTGGCATGATTGGAGGTTTGCTGCCAGTGCTGTTCTTATTATGAGCGAGGCGGCAGCAGCAGCAGCAGCAGCAGCAGCAGCAGACTGCTGGCCCGAATCACTACACCACCCGAACCAAGAGGGGTGTATATTCTCAAGCCACACAGGACCGGCGTCATGGGCCTGTTATTGTGCATCGATACCGAGAAAGACTGACCTGCCGGTACCAGCGGGGCACTTTTGAGATCTGAGATTTGAGATTTGAGACGAAAAGGTCTGTGCATAACATCCCAATGTGGCAGCTTTCACGCTGAAACCAACCTTTCCGAGGTTACTTTGCAGGTCAAAAAAGAAAGAGCACTTTGCTTTGAGGAGTAATGATGTCAAGTTTCAGTTGATTTGTGAGTTCAAAACGTTCATGGTAGGAGCAAGAGAGACACAATTGGAGGGTGACGGAGATAGATGAAAAAACACAGATATTTGAGTTCATGAAACAACCGAAGCAGACTGGAGGGAGAAGAGGACTGGAAGCATAGGCGTCGATTACGCTGGGGACGCTGGGGACGCGTACCCACCAGTTTTCGTCAAGATTAATTTTGTACCCACCACTTAAAGAGACAAAAAACTTGAGTTGAATTATTATGGATTATTACATGGCTCTTCTCAATGCTGTGGAATGCGCTGTTCACTTGCATGGGCCTTCCCGACTTCCAGCGGTGAATTATTTTTCGATAATTGACCGTTGCATATAATGACCGCTGTCAAGGAAAGTAGCTCTGATTCACATCTCTCGTATCACTCTGCAAGTAGTCCGGTAACTTATCAACCCCAGCGTACTCGGTTGCTAAGCAACGTCAACGTCTTTGGCGGACTATTTCTCTGCTGATCAACACTACGAATGCTGGTAACAAATTAATTGTAAAAAGACACACTGTGTGAAGTAATTTTTTCGTTTTTGGAAGTAGCCGTGTAATAAGCGGGATAATGTATAGAACGTCGCCGATCATTATCTAGAACAAGCCCCTTCAGGGTGAAGCAAGACACCATCGCTTTGCGCGGTGTCCAGTTCGCCCTGTCGGGGCTTATTTTCCCGATAATGACCGGCGTTCTATACATTATCCCATACTTATTTTTGTATGAGCTGCCAGCCTGGCTTGGACAATGAATGAGGTACTAATACCAATACTCTTGGCTGGGATGCAATGATGAGGCATCAGACAATCAAGTCATTTTAGCCTGAATACATAGGTAAAAAGCACCAGAGCAGGTTGCTAGTACCATGGACATACAGAGCGATAACCTGTTGAACTTAATGGATGTGGTAGGCTACACCACGGGATGCATCTGCAGACCACTGCCACATAAATAAAGGTAAGACGCAATATTTATTGCTTAAGATTTGCTGGTGCTGTGGTGAGGTGTTTTGTGTTTTTTTGTACTCAGGTGGTCGGCTGTTTCAACTCTTGCAATTGATGTTAGCCATAGCCACCAAGTAGCCTAACTTATCCACGGTTTGTGTTCGTACAGTGTTGGGTATAGTGGAGATGACGATAGTGGAGTAATTAGTGGAATATTTGTGGTGGGGAGTGCATGAGTTTTGGTCAGAATGCCTGATGTAGATTGGCTGGATGCGTGTTGTGAATTGAGAACAGCCAGCTCATGATGTGATACAGCGTTCAGCTGTGCAACAAATATGTTTTGCTTTTTCAATCTTGACATTTGTAGTGCTGTGGTAGCCACACGTTTGCCCCTTCTCAACTTAAACACGTAGTTAATTTCCTTTCATAGGTCCTCTTTGTTTGTGTTGGTAGGTTAGTCATGTCATGTCACGTTGTCAACATTGGGTACATGGAGCACAACATAGTGGGTCATAGCCTATGTCCAAAGCTTTTTGGAAACGCTTTCTTCATAAAACGTCTGTTTTTTTGTATACATTTTATTCATTAGTAAGCTACATGGGTATGCCGTCTTTCAGAACCCTTCATTACCTGCACTAAAGATAAAAAAAAGAGTGCATCCTCATTGTACCCAGCACTTCTGAAAATGCACTTTCGAACGCGTCTCTGTCCCCAGCACATTTCAAACCAAACTGACACCCATGACTGGAAGTATCATGAAAGAATGGAGGACAAATGTTAGAAGAGGAAGAGGAGGAGTAGGGTGAGGTGAGGTGATGGAGCGTGAGGGGTGGTGTATTCGGGTGGCCTAGTTCCGAGGACAGGGATCAGGTAAGAACCGCCCTGTGTTCTCTGTTCCCGGGTACAACGAGAACAGCAAGTCATGGTCGGGGCTATATCGTTCCCCTTCTTTGGGAAACTCTACCTTCCCGTGGTTCAGACCCTCCTGCCTCCATGCCTGTAGTTTTCTTTGCGCAAATGAGTAACGGGCCACAGAAGTCTTTCTCACACTCTGTAGGGCACCACAATCACATGAAGCGACTCATTTCCCTCTGCATGTATGAAGTATGAACTGTACTTCCCTTATATTTCTGGTGCGCTGATGTAGTTATAAGCATTAGTAATCCTTTACTACTGTTGTTCTATGTTCTATCTGTGTTCTATCTATGTGTACTAATGGTGTTCATGTTATCTAAGGTATTTATTTATACAGTATAAAATAGGGTTAGAGTTGACTTTGACCCTATTTAAATAACACACTAACCCTAACACCAATGCTATTGCTATCTTATAATGCGGGGAGGGGCGTTGGGTAAAACATAAAGAGGGAGAAACAGATCAACAGGAAAACAACAAGGCGGTGAAGACCGGAGGCCAGTGGGAATGGGAGGCCATGGGAAACAGGAAGATTTCGAAGGACGGATAGGGGTGGGGCCATAGTGGGGATAGGGGGGGTGGACCGGAAGAGGACTCTTACCTGGGAAGTCTGTCCTCCAGCAACTCGATATACTTGGCAGCGTTCTCTTTCAGTAGACTCTCTGTTACACACACACACACACACACACACACACACACACACACACACACACACACACACACACACACACACACAAAGACAGAGAGAGAGGGAGGGAGCAGTCTGTTACTTACACTTCATCTGCCACGTGCTAGACGTCTCCTAGCAACGGAAGCCCTCTCTAACTCATTATCTATACTGTAGGTGGAGGCTATTAGGAGAGCTACTCATTACACAGCACTGGTCTGCTATCTGGCTGGAGAGGAGTAACAGAGAGGCCATGGCACTTTCAAAGTCTCTCCATCTCCCTCTCTCTCTCTGTTAGGAGCCATGCAGAGGAACAAGATGTATTTCTCCGCCTCTGGTGCAGATTGCGTTCTGATTGGCAGCAGTCTCCATACTGTGCCAGATTGTCCGTGGGGCAAGTGGAGTTGGGGTAAGTTTTGAGTTCTTTTGGCTCGTAGTTCCTTCTTCCCCCACCCCACCCCCCTACCCCCCGAGGAGACACGTCCGGGCAGGGCTGACTGTTGGATGGGTTAGAAGGCGCATGTGTGTGTGTGTGTGTGTGTGTGTGTGTGTGTGTGTGTGTGTGTGTGTGTGTGTGTGTGTGTGTGTGGGGGGGGGGGTGCTTGGCAATCAGAGTACTGTTAATGAGCCCATGTATAAAACATGAGAACCCACACACACACCCAACCCCTCGGAACACAACAGCACTCACACCAGAGTGCACCGTGCGTGCCCTTCCTCCTGTCTGTCTAGTGTTTCTTCCGTCTTCCGTTAGCCACGCTTTACCTCACTCCTATATACACACACACACACACACACACACACACACACATTTAGTCACACAATGCTGTCCTTCGGCTCACATCCTACGGTAAAAATCATAGCAATTCGACACCTATTTCGATCTTCAGCCGTTTTTTTACCACAACCCTTCTCCACACAAAGACACAGAGACGGCTCGTGGCGCCGTGTGGAAGCTCACACTGAGCGACACTAACCTAATTAGGTGTCCTGATTGCAGGCACAATCACACAGGGCTTTCTGGAAATCTAATCTGTATCATTGTCGCCGCTGGTGACTCTTAGAGAGCGACGGTTCAGGGAGGAGAGACGAGCAGGAGGAGGAGAAGGAGGAGAGACAAGCTGGAGGAAGAAGAGGAGGAGGAGCAGGAGCAGGAGGAGGAAGAAGAGGAGGGGCAAGAAAAGAAGGAGGAGGAGGAGGAGGAGGAGGAGGAGGAGGAGAAGGAAGAGGAGGAGGAGGGGTAGGAGGAGGAAGAGGAGAAGGAAGAGGAGGACGAGGGGGAGGAGGAGGAGGAAGAGGAGGAGGAGAAGGAGGAGGAAGAGGAGGAGGAGGGGTAGGAGGAGGAGAAGGAGGAGGAGCTCTGTATGCACACACCTAGCAGTAAGACATCCTAAGCTGGAGTTGTCCTGTGATCGAGAGACAAGAGCAAACAGATGGAAAGACATGGTTGTACGCACACACACACACACACACACACACACACACAGACACACACACAGGTGCATACCTGAGCAGACGCCTGGACAGATTGACAGGCTTCGTCTGGTTTATGGTCCCACTATAGACGGTGTGTGTGTGTGTGTGTGTGTGTGTGTGTGTGTGTGTGTGTAGTTGTGTATGTGTGTGTAGTTGAGTGTGTGTGTGTGTGTGTGTGTGTAATTGTGTGTGTGTGTGTGTGTGTGTGTGTGTGTGTGTGTGTGTGTGTGTGTGTGTGTGTGTGTGTGTGTGTGTGCATGAGACAATTAGCGACAACGAGTGAGGACAGGAAGCAAGAGAACGAGGCAGAGGAAGCCAGTGAGAGACAGACGAACAAGCCAATCGGATTGATATCACCCATCAGGGGAACAGGTGTGTGTGTGTGTGTGTGTGTGTGTGTGTGTGTGTGTGTGTGTGTGTGTGTGTGTGTGTGTGTGTGTGTGTGTGTGTGTGTGCGTGTGTGTGTGTGGAACGGACAGCTCGTTTAAGCACGTGCGAGCCTGTCCCACCTGACAGAGCTTCTGCCGTTAGCCGCGACTCCCCCTGCGCGGTGGAGCTAGCCAGCTAGCCTCCGAATGATAGATGGAGCCATTAAGACGCCATGTGAAGACGTCAGGTCACCGAGGAGGGGGAGGGGCTCTCAGAGAGGGGGGGGGGGTGGGGGGGAGGACCATTTTCGGAAAATGGTTGCCCCTCCGTCGCCTTATTTAAATCCACTGAGTTGAAAGCGTCGCCATGGGAGAACAACTCCAGTGCGTTACCAGCGGGTTGGCTGGTAACCAGAATGTTGCTAGTTTGATCCCTGGCTCCACCTCGAGTGTCGAGATGTCCCTTAGCAAGACACCCCCACCCTGACTGCTCCCTACGAGCTGAGCTGGCGGTCGCCCTGTGTGGTCGACTCCACTGTCTGTGTGTGAATGTGTGCATGAGTGGGTGAATGTTAGGCAACAATGTAAAGGGCTTTGAGTGGCCACTGGTTAGAAAAGCACTATATATATATATATATATATATATATATATATATATATATATATATATATAGAGCTTTTCTAACCAGTGGCCACTCAAAGTATATATATATATATATATATGCAGTCCATTTACCATTTAGCATATAGTTGTCTGTCTGAAGGCCTGAACTTGGACAAGACATAAAGAAGGCCGCCTGGACAGATCAAGACCGAGCCAAGGTGCTGGAGGGGCCCCTGGGGGACATATGGGTCACTCACAAAAATCCCCAACTCATCCTGCTCATTGAAAGGCACGGGTCAATGGAAGGCCACGTAGTGAGGAGCACTGAAATCAACGCCTGTGGTAAAGGAAGCCGGTCTTGAGTCTGAAGTACGTACAGAGGAGGGTCGGTTGGAAAGTCACACAAAAGACAAGCTTTGGAGTCGGCCTTTGGAAAATTCATGAGCATCCTTCCATCCTTGTGCCAGTGGTCTCAGTGGCATGGTGTCAATGATGGCTGCCAATTGCCCCTGTGCCCAAAAGTGGAATATTCTGAGCCCATTCACAGCACTCAGTCTCTCTAGTGGGTGAGACAATGGAAGTGACTCTATTCTTGACTGCAAAGAAGAACAGAACAGACAGCGAATGCTTCTCTGGTGATGATAATTAAGGGGTAGTGAGTAAGGGGTAAGCTTCTGGAAGACACAAGCCTCGCTGTTTGTAGTTATATATATTCATGATAAAAGATAGGATGTAATGTGTTTTTAGATTATCACATTATGAGCAACTTGATTATAACGTTTACATGAATGACACACAGCTCTCAGTAAGTCTTATAGTGTTGTGCTTCTCGCTAGTGACAATACGTAGTTTTGGATTGCAATGTATTTTATTATCTGCATTCACTGTCAGGGTAGGACCATTGGTGGGATAATCCTCGAGTGAAATTCAAAGCGGTGCAGGTGTTTGGTTAGCCAATGACAATATCTGTGCTTAGTGTGCGTTTGGTTTTAAGTTCAGTCCATAAAGCCAGTTATCCATAGTGGCCTTCCAAGGACTTCAGGGATAGCCTCATCAAGTCTAATCACTTATTTACTTGCTACTCCAATGAAAGAGCAATACATTCAGTCAGAACCGATTGGTTGACTAGAAAAGACGACAAATCACTTCATTCCACTCGGTAGTTCAGAACCCCCTGAAGGGGCGGACACAGAGCAGGGAGAGAGGGGGGCGTAATTCCCGGTAATGAAGCCGTTAGCTGCATTAACGAGACAGTGGCCAAGGTGTTCACCGCGACACTGCAACACGGCAACACTATTTGTCCCGCACTCTAATTGAAAGTGAATAATGCAGTAATTCCTCGATCGCATCCTAACAATCAGAGGAGGCGGCCGACATCTGCGCGGGCCCCTTGTGTTGTCAAACAAATTGGAGGCGGGCGCGCTACAAAGGGCTGAGCTGCCTAACAGGACAAGAGAGACGTCTGTGTCTTTGTCATCGAGAGGAAGGCCTCTGTCTGTGATTAATGTCCCCTCACGCCCCCCCCCCCCCACCCCCGGCTGCTGGCCCAGGCTGCCCGGGCCCCTCACAGGTAATGCATTGACTGCACATGCCCCTCCCAGGATGAACGCAGACACCAGGGGGAGGCACCCAGGAGGACCGTCGGCAGAGCTTATGGGGGAGGAGGGGGGGGGGGGGGGGGGGAGAAGATAGAGAGAGAGAGAGAGAGAGAGAGAGAGAGAGACAGAGAGAGAGAGAGAGGGACAGAGAAGTAAATATATGTGCCTTACTGCCTTCCCAGGCAGACACTCAATCACCCCCTGATGGTTTTTCAGGCAACCACGCCGTGACACGATGCTCTGAGGATAGGCATTAGCGATCGGCCACAAAGGTAATCAGTTCACACGGACAACGACAACAACCATGTCTTCACTTCACAAAGCACGTGTTTGGGTGGGTCTCCGTTTCAAACCGCGGTGGCGTGACTCACTTCAAGGCACCGTCGGTGTGTTGGAGATAAGGCCGGCGCGGGGGGAGGGAGAGGGACGGACCCACTGAACGGCACTTTGCCGTGGCCGACTACAGAGACCTTGTTTGCGACGAGTCTGGTCAGACGAGCGGCAGAGAGGGGTGTATCCACCCGGCCTCCACACCTGCACACACGCAACGTCTGCACTTAAAAGCTCTTTGCTCTCAAAGAAGCCTCCCCACCTCCTCCTCCACCTCCTTCTCCTCCTCCTCCTCCTCCCCGCGATGCCTGCTCCACTGGCAGTCCAATGATACCTCTTTGTTCCAAACCAGGACCTCTCAGCTTCAAACAACCACTTTCACGCGAAACAAATTGCCTTAAAGCCAACCAGTGGACAAAGGTAAATGGCAGTGTGTGTGTGAGGGTGCCGACACCTGTATTGTATGTATCTTGAGCGGCTTGTGACGGCTATAGATTATATACTGCCTTCTATGTTTTCTATCTATCTTCTATGTCACACAGGGTTCTGGTGTACATTTTTCTCAATTATTGTGAAGTAGACGTAGGTGTGTGTGCGTGTGTGTGTGTGTGTGTGTGTGTGTGTGTGTGTGTGTGTGTGTGTGTGTGTGTGTGTGTGTGTGTGTGTGTGTTGTGTGTGTGTGTGTGTGTGCGCGTGCATGTGTGTGTGTGTGTGTGTGTGTGTGGCTGTGTGCGTGTATGTGCGTGCGTGGCAGAAATCGCACACATGCCCGTACCTGCTTGTCATTCAGTGTCGCTATGATCTCCATAATAATCTTCAAGTGTGTGTGTGGACAATTTCACAATGAACCGCCACGCTGCCACTACGACATGCGGTAGAATCGGGGGGGCAGGGGGTGAGGCAGGGGGGGTGAGGGGACCCACCCCCCACTTTACCCATCACAATCACTTCACACCTTTTAGGAGAAGAGCGACACTACCAACTGCCACCGACGCCATCAAGTCCTTGACAGAAGTAGCCGGAAAGGCATGCATTAAACATGTCTGTCCTCCTCAGCCGTGCACGGCCCTGTTTGGACTCCATTACCAGAAGCATTGCAATCGTTTTTAATTACAAAGACCGAGAGGAAGTGACCAGGTTTTTGACTTGTTCTGCCGGCCGAGAGCCGCCCCGGGCTGTCAGGCTCGGTGACGTACTGCCTGGGCAGGCCACCAAGGAAACGTCCCATGATGCACTGCAACGCACAGGGGTGACATTGCCAGTGGAGAGTTGTATGGAAAGCATATGGGATTGCGGTGGCAGTGGACTTTCCAGCATAAATAATGAATGTTGGCTGAAATTGCAATTGGTCATACTCTAGTATGGAGCGTTGCCAAGTCGGAGCAGAATGCAGAATCAAGGCTACTTTAACGGAGAAAATGGCCGCTCCTCGTCTGGTACTGCTGGCATTGTAAAAGAAAGGTGCAATCAAATAAATACACGTTTCTAATAAATGACCACAGATGAGTTGGGATGTGACAGATTCAGGTTCCCCCCCTACCTACCCAGTACCCCCCCACCCCCCCCCCCCCCCCCCCCCCCCCCCCCACCCCCTCCCGCCCGGTACATTAGCATGTCTTAGCTCCAGGTTGTCGCCACACAGGTGCTCTGCTGGTTAATTGTATTTGCCAAGTTCGGTGGGAACCAAATTAAACCCTGGCGGCGGGGAACCCATTGTCCTCGGCTGGTGACGGCAATCCCGGCGACCGAGTGACAGGTTCAACGACGCCGTCTGTCTGGAGGGGGGGGGGGGGGGGGGGAAAGACGACGCTACACATCTGGAGAGATATCTCGCGCTCAGCACGTGGAAACGGCGGCACTGAGAAACCTGACGCCACGGCGACAGGGCTTCTCACACGACCCAGAGGGGGGGGGGGGGAGGACGTTCTCGTCACACGAGGACGCTAGAATCAGCACAAATGTTGGGAGATATGCAAACCGACGTGGCGTGCAGCTCGCCTTTGATGCAGACAAAGTCATCCCGGCCCCCCCGGGCTAAATAAATGGTAATGGGCTTTCGTGTGGACTATCACTTTCACAGAGCGTGTACGCCAGCCTCTTATTATCCAATGGGATGACAGTTTAATGAGACCCTTGCTTGGTGTCAGCCAGCCTTACAAAGCAGTGCCAGCCACATTGTGTTCGCCCACTTGGAGCACTTGAGCAAGGCACCACAACCAGTTATTAACTCCCAGTGCCACAGTGTCATCTTCCTCACCTGCTTCCAAGCACAACCCTACTGTGTTCAGCCACAACCATGTTGCCTCACTCGCCGTAGTGCTATTCTACACTACTCTATCCATGTGGATGATTTCACTGTACTACTCTGGAAACCATTATGGTATCCTCCCAATTGCTGTTTCTGGAAGTCTCTATGGAATTGATACAGAGCTTCATTTTACTAAATATATATTCTTTAATACTAAAAGTAGCAAATGAATAGGCTTGATACTGTATTTACGAACAGTTCATTTCTAGTACGTGAAAGAGAATGTTTCTTAACAATGAAACGATAAAACACCTCAGCCATTGTTGCCTCATCTGAACAATGAAACGCTGCCCCCTAGTGGCCGAACGAGCAGACAACGAGGTCCACCGACACCAGCGATCCAGACAATAGCCAGCAACGCCAGCCCAGCGCTGCTTTGTCTTGGAGTGAGTGCTACTTCATCAGCTGTCCAGCCGGCCCCCTACACAGTGCACCGTGCCTCAGCTCCCCTCACCTCTTATTCGGTCGGTCGCTTATGATCCTGTGCCACCGCGGGCGCACACACACACACACACACACGCACGCACACACACACGCACACATCAATCTCTCTGTTTTTTCTTAAAGTGATTTATTTAGGAACGAGCGGTGACGGACATACTGAGGGGGGCCGCGCGGGAGGGGGGCGGGGGGGGTGCAGCTGGTGCTGTCAACATCTATTTATCTCCTCTGCCACCGCAGGGAGACCACACCCATCTACTCACACACTGGCCCACCACAGGGGGTCCTGGCCCACGGCCTTCTGCCCACAGGGCCAAAGGAGCCACCCTATTATTCAGTTTCACAGAGACCCCCGCCGTTCATATCAGAGTCATTTGTTTTGAACGGTGATTATGTCCTTCATTGTGTTCCTGGATGTCACTCATTACGTCCCGGCGGGCCCTTTGTATGTGAACCGCTCCCCTGTGTCTGCCGCAGAGCGTGCGTCCAGGACCAGTGTGTTCGCCATGACGACGGTGAGGATGTTGCTGTCATGCCGATGGTTAGGTGGGGTCCGTCGTTTAAACGAGGAGCAGTGATTGGCTGGAATGCCCCGCTGCATGCGGACCGTCTCCGACCGCTTGCTAGTGGTTGTACGTCCCGCCGTGAGATTAAGCTGCTTCCTCTTCAACGTGTGATCTACTATGTAGTCGCTTAGATCCTCACCCCAACCCACTATTGTATCCTACACTGTCTGCTTGTCTCTACTCACTATTTAGTACATTTACATTTAGGGGACTTTGCTGACGCTTTTATCACACTTTTTTAGAGACTAACAACCATTCATGCACACATTCACACACCGACGGCGGAGTCGACCATGCAAGGCGACAGCCAGCGGGTCGGGAGCAGTTATGGTGAGGTGTCTTGCTCAGCGACACCTCAACACTCGGGGATCAACTAGGGATCGAACTTGCAACTAGTGGTGGCTCGTTCGCGAATGAATCAGTTAGAACGAACGACTTTTTAAAATGAACGAACCGTCCTGATTCGCCGCTCTCGTTCGACTCGTTCATCGTCTTTCGTCTCGTTCGTTCTCCGAGACTCGACTCCCATCTCCACCCACTAGTCGCTGAGTCGCACTGACTCACCGTTTGTTCACTGACTGTGTTTAGCGGTGAAGACTCGAGGACTGAGAAGTCACGAGAGCCAGCCGGGCAACAACATGCCAATTCCGACCATGAAGCGCTCCTCAGTTAAAAGGAACTTAGTTAATGTTGTGTTGATTGATGACCGTTTGTACCATTGCACGATCGTGATTCGTTTGAGAACGAGGGAGGAGCCGAGTCTGACCGACTCGGCTGAGAACTGTGCATTCACAATTCGTTTGAACGAGAACGAGGTAGGAGCCGAGTCTGACCGTCTCAGTGACTGAGAATCATGATTCACCGCTACCGGAAATGCGAACAAACGAACGAATGAACGAACGACTCTTCTTGGCAAACTGACCGATGCGAACTGATTCATTCAAACAAATCATGAAATCCACCACTACTTGCAACCTTACTAGTTACCAGTTCTACCCGCTCTACCTCCTGAGTGCATGTTTCTTCTTCCGCAAGCTCACATGGGATCACGTGTTCCAGTTCAAGTCCTTTCTCCTCCCCCTCCTCCCCCTCATCCTCCCCCTCCTCCCCCTCCTCATCCTCCCTCCTCCTCCTCCTCCTCCCCTCATCCTGCTCCCCCCTCTCCTCCTCCCCCTACTCCTCATCCCCCTCCTCATCGTCCTCCTCCTGCCCCCTCTTCCTCCTCCTCCTCCTCCTCCTCCTCACCGTGCTGCGCCTCCTCTGCTCCAGCTCGGCCCTCAGCTGCTGCTGCTGCTCCTTCATGCGGGCCAGCTCCTGGCCGTTGCCCCAGCTGAGGCGCTGCAGCCGTCGGGCCAGCCGCTCCAGACGGTCCCTCTCCTGGTACACCGCCTTCATCTCCACCTTCAGCTCCTTGGCGCTGCCGAAGTCGCTACCTGGAACGGGGCGGAGCTACTTATTAACTTGTTACCATGCTCCCTGATGAAGGGGGCTTGTTTAAAGGGGTGGTATCACGCCACCAGGTGTGAGTGTGATTAGCCATTACAAGCCATTTGAAAATCTGTGCTTTAGTGACATCACAAAGTGGGCGCATCCACCTAGATGTATGACGGATAGATAAGCAACGTTTGCTACCGTCCACTTGGGAGGATGGTAGACGGCTCTATCCATCATACATCTAGGTGGAAACGCCCACTAGTGATGTCACTAGGGCACAGGAAAAGGCAGATTTTCAAACGGCTGGTAAAGGCTAATCACACTCACCCTTTAATTTAAGGGAAGGCTTCATTTAAGCTAGAGGGTTGAGTGGTGATGGGGTGGGCGGTGTGAGGTGAAACAAGGCGTGGCTGAGGTATGAGGCAGTAGGCAGGGTATGGTAAGGTGGTGTGGGGGGGGGGGGGGGGGGGGCGCCTCACCTGAGATGGCCGCCATCTTGGCTTCGTGGAGCGCCAGGAGCTGGGTTTCCGTTCTCGCTGACTTTCCTCCGCAGGCTCCCGCCCAGCCGCTGACTGGTGACCACCTGGGAGACGAGACAGACACACACGCGCTCCGTCAGACCGCAGAACCCCCCACCCGACCCACCCCTGCGGACGCTTTTATCCAAAGCGACCTTCAACCATTCATTCACACATTCACACATTCACACACCGACGGCGGAGTCTACCACGCAGGGCGGCAGCCAGCTCGTCTGGAGCATTCAGGGTGAGGCGTCTTGCTCACACTCTACACACCTCGGACACCTCCGACGCTCTAGGAGGAGCCGGGGATTGAACTAGCAACCTTCTCTCCTGAGCTACTGCCGCCCCAGTTCCCTCTTCCTCGACTCTCTCTGTCTCTAACGAGGCCGTCTCCACCTGTGACTACTAGAGGGCGGGGGGGCGACAGGGGGGGGGTGGCTTTACTTTGAAGACCGAGTTACGGACGGATGACAGCGTGAAGTTTGGGGACTGTAACCTTTACCGGAGAAAGAGGCTTCCTCTGCTCCCTGTGGCCAGACGGCCGTGCCTGACATCCTAATAAAAGAGTCCATTAGAATATCAGGGGAGAGGGGAGAAGAAAGGGGGAGAGGTGGGGGGGGCTGAATGTCATGGGGCTGACGGCGGTGTCAGCCGGTATGACCGCCGAGGGGGCGAAGACGTCGACTACGCCATGTCCCCCTCTCTCTCCCCCCCCCACTCTCCCCCTCTCTCCCCCCTCCTCCCCCTCTAGGACCGTCCTTTATACCTGTGTCCTTCAGAATGGGTTTTCTTCTTCTTTGAATTAGCACCGGAGGAATCCCAGAGAAGGTGTGTGTCCCTGGGCTGTGGCAGCCCGCTCCCCTCCTCGTTAAAGGGAAGGTTGTGAAGATAGTTTTCTTTGTGATCTGGCAGATCAGGGAGCGCTAATGAAAGAGCGTTAATGTAAGTGTTTTTCTTTGTGTAGATCTTTGTGTGTGTGTGTGTGGTGTGTGTGTATGGGGTTGTGCACGCATGTGGGTGTGTGCGGTTGTGCGGGTGTGTGTGTGTGTGTGTGTGTGTGTGTGTGTGCGCTTGTGCGCGTGTTGTGTATCTGTGTGCGTTTGCGTCGTGGGTGTGGTTGTGAACACGTTTCTGCGTGTGTATGTGGTTGTGCGCACATGTGTGTGTGCGTTGTGTGTGTGTGTGGTAGTGTATGGTTGTGCGTTCATTCGCAGCGTGTGTGTATGCGTCTGTGTGTGTTTGTGTGTGCGTGCGTGCCCCTCCCCCAAAGGGAGAAAGGTAGTAGGCAGTCCAGCATCCAAATGAACAAAGTGATAAGTGATGTCTCTCTCAGCGGCTCTCTGCTAACGACCAATCCAGAGGTGACCTTGTTAGGACTAAAGATCTCTCCTCTCCGTCGCTCTGGATCTGAGAAATAAAGTTCAACCGATTTAATGGAGCATAATGCGGGTCGATATGGTAGATGTTTGGCTCGTTATTCATCAGGGTTTTTTAATATGAGATGTGTCAGAGACTGTTTGTTAAAAGAGATCGTGGAGGAGCCCGCGCCCGGGGCTGTTCTCCTGCTCCCTGCTCACATCGCCTGCAAGGCCCGCTGGCTCTCACCGCCATCTGACTACCAGGATCCTTCCTCCAGGGCATGGAGTCTGAGGGAGCCCTCCTGCTGAGCTCCCCCACCTTCTCTCTCTCTCTCTCTCTCTCTCTCTCTCTCTCTCTCTCTCTCTCTCTCTCTCTCTCTCTCTCTCTCTCTCTCTCTCTCTTCTCTCTCTCTCTCTCTCTCTCTCTCTCTCTCTCTCTCTCTCTCTCTCTCTCTCTGAGCCCCTGGCAGTGTTGCACTTTTAGCCTCTTGCTAACTACCCATGGAGGGGGTCATGGGGGGGGGTCTGCGTGCGGGGCTGGGTCCCCACCCTCCTGCCAGATATGAGAGGAGCTCCTGAGACAGAGGGGGATGGGGTAGGACGTGCTGGAGCCTACCAGCACACGGGAGAATACGAGCCGGTATGTATATATGTTGACTCATGTATAATATACAGACCGTGGGATTATACCAGGAGTTTGTTTAACTACGCATTTCTCTGCTGGGGGATCTTTGCATGCAGACGCGCACACATACACACACGCACACATGCACATTGCAGGCGCTCAAACACACACACACACAAATATACAAACGAACGCATGCATGCACACACATACACACACTAAACCGAAGCACGCAATCGAGTACACACACATACGACACACACACACACACACCCACACACACATGCATGCATGCACACACACCCGCACGCACAAGCGCGCACACACACACACACACACACACATGCATGTACACACACACCATCAAGATGCAGGAACATGAATTCAGAATTCCTTAAAGTCTTCTTCACAAAGTTTACACAGCTCCCGGCTCCCTAATTAAAACGTGGTTTTAGGCACACAGGACTTCAGAGGAACTATAATTTGGGTTGGAATTACATAACCCGATACCTTGGAAGATTAACGTTTCTATTTTTAATTAAAGAACCAATTACTTTGTCGTCAGTGGAGCTGGTGGGAGAGCTTGCCCGTGTCACCCGTGCAGACTGACTTTCTACAAAGGTCATTCGATGCTTTGATGAGGAAATGGTGAGCCCGGTATTATAACTGCTTTCAGATCCCATCTATTCTCCTGCTACGTCTCTAGGAAACCTTCCAGAGATGTTCCTTTGAAAGTATAAGTGTCGATATTATTATTTTAAAATATTTTAAAACGTAAACAACAGGTTGGTCTCTTCGGAAACGTTCAAATTCAGGGTTCAAGCAATCAAGACAGTAGTCCAAAAACTGAACAGGATAAAAAGCACAAAAGAGTGTGCTCAGCTGTTTCTGACCGCATCGGAAAGAGCTGAATAGCATGGTTGCTATTGTTATAAATAGGTGCTACTGTGGCCCATTTCCATAGCAGAGCTGGAGCCCCAAGCAATACCCCAATGGCTGATTCTGCACTCCTGACAACACTGGGCCGGCTGTAATCTGGAGCAACACAGGCTGCCGCTAGTTTAAATAGCATTCAGACCTTTTGACCGTCGCTATTAGCTCCCTGGCCATTATCTCCCTGGCTAACCGAAATACTCAGGAACTGAAAATGAACAATAATATCACGATGTGACCATTATGAATACATCATACAAAGCAACCTGCCCCATTATCTCCCAGTGAGATCCGTCTTTGATGTCTGCTTATCTATTTGCAACGTTATCATAAGGTTGCCGTCATAGCACAATAAAGAGGTCTGCTAGGTTAGCAGAGAATAGCAACGACTCTTACTTTAGCGGTAGCCTCTTTGATGGACAGATTCAGAGCCTTCTCCTGTTCTTGGATTCTGAAAGAAAAAGAGAAAAAATAGAGCATGACATGTCATCCTGGTTAATAGACAAAGTGCAACAAAATGAATATATATAATAAATGAAATGGACTGCATTTATACAGCACCTTTCTAACTAGTGGCCATCTCAAAGCACTTTACAATATCGCCTAACATTCACCCATTCATGCACCCATTCATGCACACATTCACACACCGACGGCAGTGTCAACCATGCAAGGCGACAGCCAGCTTGTCGGGAGCAGTGAGGGTGAGGTGCCTTGCTCAGGGACACCTCGACACTCTGGGGAACAAACTAGCCTAACCTTACCAGCCATCCGGCTCTACCTCCTGAGCCCCATGCCAACCCCTATTTATAGCATTCAGCTCAACATAAACCAACGAATCCTCCAACAGAACGTGACACTTTCCCGATCACCGCTTCTACGTTTACGTGACACTTTTTGTTTGACTTCAAACTAATGGGAACACAAACGACTCACCAACCCCCGACCCTCACTAATTAACATCAAGAGCATTCTATTGATCCGCCCTCACCTCGCCAGGAAGGCAGCTGTGGCGAACCCCAAGAACTTAATTATGTGAGCGTGTAAACAAGGTGCACCGTAAAAGGTCACATTATTTGTCTGCGGAGGAATAAATGCATTAGTTAATGTGAAAACCAAGCATGAAATCCTTCAGCCCCTCCCAGCACCTCAGTCACCTTGAGGCCCATCTAATGGCTTTTAATTGCAACCATCAGTGTGGTTGCGGCCGATGCTGTCTGAGGCACTGGAGAGCCTGCACTCAGACGGACAGACAAGACACACGTCTGTCTCCGCACAACCAGGGACTGCCGTGGTATATCTTTTGTATCTTGTATCGCGGCATTGGTGGAAAAGAAAATAATAATTATTCATTCGATTTTTTGAGTGCTCCTCAAGGCTCCCCGAAGCGCTTTACACATAGTGAGGTGGTGTGTGTGTGTGTGTGTGTGTGTGTGTGTGTGTGTGTGTGAGTGAGTGTGTGTGTGTGCGTGCACGTGCAAGTGTGCGTGTGCATACGTGCATGTGCCTGCTTGCGTGCGTGTACTGTGTGTTGGGAGAAAGGAGGGTTTATCACACCTCATCCACTCCTGGTTTTAGACGGGTGAACAGAACCGCAGACTACTCTGTTCTAATGCCAACGACACAATCAGGGATTTACAGCTAAACAGCAGAGGAGAGTGTCAGTGGCTATCTGAGAGGGAGACGAGGAGGAGGAGGAGGAGGGGGGGAAGGGGGAGGGGGGGGGCAGGACGACAGAACAATCACCAAAATCCTGACGAGCCAATATGACAGAGGCTCAACCAAGCCAATCTCGGGCTGCAATTTAAAAATCAGAACGGGCCATCGGTGGCTCTCCTCTCCGGGGGTGAAGCCGCGTCAGATATCAAATTATACCACAGATGGGGGGGGTCACGGCCGCTGGAAGAGGCGATAAGTGCAATTTACATGTCTGCTAACCGTCGGCGAGTGGGGGGAGCCCGGCGTGGCGGCGGCCGCGCAGAAAGCCATTACCTCGTGACGATGTGATACAAAGTATTCATTTGCATTCGCAGGGGGAAAGAAGAAGCGCTTCAAATCCTAACCAGGTTCCAGGAGGTGAGAGCAGCGGGAGGAAGAGGAGGAGGAGGAGGAGGAGGGGGTGAGAGAGAACAGGAGGAGGAGGAGGAGGAGGAGGAGGGGGTGAGAGAGAACAGGGGGAGGAGGAGGAGGAGGAGGAGGTGAGAGAGAACAGGGGGAGGAGGAGGTGAGAGAGGGAAGAGGAGTAGGTGAGAGAGAACAGGAGGAGAAGGAGGAGGGGTGAGAGAGAGGAAGAGGAGGTAACAGAGAACAGGAGGACGAGGAATAGGAGGAGGAGGAGGAGGAGGAGGAGAGAGAACAGGAGGAGAAGGAGGAGGGGTGAGAGAGAGGAAGAGGAGGTAACAGAGAACAGGAGGACGAGGAGGAGGAGAGAGAACAGGAGGAGGAGGAGGAGGAGAGAGAACAGGAGGAGGAGGAGGTGAGAGAGAACAGGGGGAGGAGGAGGAGGAGGAGAGAGAACAGGAGGAGGAGGAGGTGAGAGAAAAGGAGGAGGAGGAGGAGGAGGGAATTGAGGGATAACAAGATGGGAGAAGGAATTAAAAATAGGTAAGACGCATCTATCTCCCTGCTGAAACACTCACACAGAGTTGATAAAAGACACACACACACACACACACACACACACATGCTGTATGTATAGGGTGTTTGTGTGTTTGTGTCTGCAATGTATGTTATGTGTGTGTGTGTGTGTGTGTGTGTGTGTGTGTGTGTGTGTGTGTGTGTGTGTGTGTGTGTGTGTGTGTGCGTGTGCGCGTGCGTTTGTGCGATCATCAACTCATTTCCCGGTGTTACTCAGTGCCACTCTGTGTAAATTGCTTTGGGAAGGTATTTTATAGAACTGGGGAGCACAATCTAATATTACAGCTCTTATGTCACATATAAATCCATAGAGTTTTGCAGGTGCCAGTCTTTACTTCTAAAATATATATCTGTATATTTCACACGGAAAGGATTGGATGTCCTACTGGATCATTTAATCTGTTGACCGAATGTGAGTGAACAATTAGACTTACTGTTGACGGAGCGTGACAATGATTAATGATTGAATAATGATTGAATAATGCTTATAGTGTAAATGTGTGAGAACAAAGGACATATGAGAGAATCCCTTCTTAAGATATGTGCAATAACCTAATCCAACGCCAGTTATCTAAATTACAAAAGAAATACAACAAAATACATTTCCTCAAGCCTTTGTGCCAGATTCACAGCACTGGAGCAGCCACCATGTGGCCGCCGACAGTACTGCAACCAAAATAAATTATTTATAAAGGGATGGCTCTATATTTAGACGTTGTCATTTAACAGACACTTTAATCCAAAGTGACTGTTGACAGACTTCCGACTGTGAGGCTGAGAACAATAAAGCACAGAAGTAACATGTAAGTAACCACAAAAGAACATTCTGCGGAACCAAATAAATAAAGGGAAACCGAGTATATACCGATACAGCATCCGCCATTGTACAACTAACAGCACTTGTTCTTATTGAAGGGTTCTCTTATGATGACAGCAATGTCGGTTCACTTACTGTCAACCACTTTATTTTTCAGGGACTAGATCCTTTACATTGATAATCTATAATTATAATAACACATTTGCATGGGCAACCATGTTTTTCCGACTTGGTAGCTCGAACGCACGTAGGTCGGAGATGATGCGTTTGGCATTTTAGGAAGTATCGGAGGAATTTCCGATACTGGTATCGATATCGGAACAACTCTATCGTTCCTCGCGCTCACCTGAGGACGGGGGGCGGCGGCGTCACGGCGATGTCCGCGCGGCACTCGGCGGTCACCAGGTCGTTTAGGGCGCGGCTCATGTCCTCCAGCTGGGCGGTGCTAAGGCCCCTCAGCACGGAGACCCCCAGCTCCTCGCCGCCCCCCGCGCCCCGCTCCTCCTCCTCGTCCTCCTCCTCCTCCTCCTCCTCCCGCCGCTGGAGCCGCTCCTCCAGCCGGCCACGGCGCTCCTCCAGCAGCGCCAGCCTCCGCCGCAGCTCCTCCATCTCCTCCTGCAAGAGACAACCCCCCCGGCACCGCCCGGCACCGCCCGGCAGGCCCCCCAAGGTCAGAGCACTGTGTGTCGGTTACACACAGAACCTGAGATGCTAAATAGAATACAGTAGAACCCATAATGAACTGAGCTAAATGAAATACACTACAACCCATAGTAAACTGACCAGTATCCGAGATACTAACAAATATATAATTGAGCCCTTAATGAACTGTCCAGTACCTGAGATTCTAAATGGAATGCAGTAGAACCCAGAGTAAACTGACCAGATAAACCTAAATAACATACATACAGTAGAACCCAGAGTCAACTGAGCACTACTGGAGATACTAAATAAAATACAGTAGAACCCATGATAAACTGAGCTAAATCAAATACAGTAGAACCCATAGTAACTGACCAGTACCGGAGTAATAAATATATAGTTAAACCCTTAATAAACTGAGCAGAAGTTTAGATTCTAAATAAAATACAGTAGAACCCATGATAAAGTGAGCAGTACCTAAAGTGCAATGAAAGGAAAGATACCAAGAGGAGGTGCTCTTACCTCCACCAGGTGTTTCTCCTGCACCAGAAGCTCTCTCGGGTTCAGCAGCTGAGAGGATGACCTTTCAACTGCATCAGGCTCAGAGGACTCCCTGTGAGTCACACGCGCGCACACACACACACACACACACACACACACACACACACACACACACACACACACACACACAGTGTTCATCATTTCCAAATACCACTGTGACCTTTATGCATCTACATAGCAATTTCATGCGCATATTTTACTACATGTGTAGACAGGGGTTCAGTGGTGAGAGCTGTTCTGGAGCTGCAGTACATCAGGCTGCCACTGCTCTAGCCCTGCTGAGTTCCTTCCTGTTACAAGCTATTTGTTTAGATCTCCACCTCATTGTTCTCTGCTCTGCTGAACGCAGTGTGATGGAAGCCAAGGGTCATTCATTAACTTATCTACCTCCTTAACAGACCTTAAACATGAATGTTATTAGACCAAGCAAGTATAAAGAAATTCAACTTAAACTCAATTAATTGACCGTGATGAACTGTTTGTCATAACCGTTTGCACGGTTAACAATCCGCAATAGGCAGTGAATTATTGACCCACCTGCGTTGGCCGTGTTGCGTCCTCTGGAGGGCGCTGTTGACCGCCTGTGTGAGCCGCTGGAGGAAGGACGCGACGCCGGGCTGTCTGGAGGGCAGACCCAGCTTCAGGGCACCGCGCTCCAAACACAACTCTGCCAGCTTCTTGCCAAAACGCTCGGCTTCAAAAACACCAACAACACCGAAAATAATAAATCACTAAAATGTCACTGTCAAACTTTTAACCACAGCACTGTAGCCATATTCTGTTTACACACAAAAAAACATGACATATGGAATATATTGTATAGTGCAGAGTGGTGTGTTGATACACACAACTAACACACGCAGAGATTGATTTTCCTAATCGCTATAAATTCAACCTTAAATAACATGACAACTCAAGCAGTATGTCTAAGCATAGTGAGTTGAGCACTATGTTGAATAATCATTTTTTGATTGATAATGTGATTATTGATTGAGGCTGCTATTAATATAAGTTAATATTAATAACAATAACAACAAAGTTGTGTTCTCACCTGACGCAAATATAACCATTCAAGGTCTACAACAAAGCAAACAGCAGGTATTACTATTTATATTTTGTCACAGGGTCTAGGAAATGGGTCAGCATCCAAGGCTTCTCCTTAAAATAATGAACATTTTCCAGGGAGAGTTAGCTAGGTTAACCCAGGGATATTCTGGGATGCAATCAGGCCACAGAGAGAGAGAGTGGGCAGATGACTGCTTCTTAATTCCATCTTATTTCCCATCTCCATCTGCATCAGAGGCCAAGGAACTTTCTGAAGTCCAAACGTCTGATTTCATTCCTTGTGAGGCCTTCAAACTTATCACTGATGAACACATGAGGTCCAACTCAACTCACACGTGGTTGTTCTGCAAAGAACCACCAAGTTCCAAGACTCCGATACCCGATACAGACGCTATGCTACGATGGGTGAACATGATGTAGTGACTAGTGGTTTTCCCACTGCTCTTACTAATTACCCTATTTATTTACTCACATGTCCGTGTTAACATTACAAGATCCAAGATCCTATCAGCTAAGGATACATAATTAAAAACTACTTTCTCCTAGTGTCTACTGTCTTTTATGAATTCGCTACCTGATTATGTTAAATGCACTTCTGTGAATTCAAATCAAACAAACTGTTGGCCAACACATGTTCTTTTTTATCATAACTAAAATAAGAATGAATGGCATTGCCTCCGTGTCACTTTACCTGTGTCATAGTCATCATCCAATATGGCCTTCTGCTGCAGTCGCTGAAGCTTCAACATCATGGACTCAATCTGAGGCAGACAGACAGCAGCGAACAGAAGGATTAGCTCACAGTCCAAAGGGCCAACGTTTAACAAATAGACAGCAGAAAGTGAGGGGACTGAGTTTTGCCAGTTTGAATGGGATACAACTGGATTCAGTCCACACAGAATACAAAAATCATGTGGGAAACTGATACTGTATGTCGTTTCAGGCTCCACTGAACATCTGATGATTTTACTCTGAACTCTATCACTTTTCTTTGAATTAACTTAGCTTCTCTTTCATTATTGATTGCTAAAGTGTGACGGAGAGTTTCTGTTCAAACAACGGGATCCTTATCGGGCCTTGCCAGACGAATGGGAACATGAAAGAACCCGGCAAATACTGCTATTTCTTTTGCTTATAATATGCATAGATATAGTATTCATGTTTTATCGCTATTAGTTGGTAATTGCTTAACAAAATATTATTCAAACAAAAGGAGCATTATAATACAATTACAATATATAATTGTAATGTTGTTTTGGATTTTTTTTGTGTTCTTTTTTATTATTTATATTATATTATTATATTATTATACAACGAGTAACTCATTCTCATGAATCAAGCGCACCTTGGTGTTGGCGCGGTTGTTCTGCAGGCATTCCCGCAGGACGCCCTCGTACTTCCTCACCAGGGGGTCCCAGCCCTGGTCGGAGGAGGAGGAGGAGGAGGAGGCCGGCGTGGCCGACTCGTAGCCGGAGGTGACGGAGGAGGCGGTGTCCGAGTCCACAGACAGGGAGGAGGGGAACTCCTCCGTGCCCAGGGAGAAGGACTCTCCGTCGGGGTGGTCGGACGGCGGCTCCCCCCGGCCCCCCCACTGCCCTCCCTGCCAGAACCCCTCCTCTCTCTGAGAATGGACCCCAGGCGTCGGGAACGGGACACACAGCTTCGGGGGGGCTCGTCCGCTGGCCGGCGGCATCGGGGTCTTGGTTGGAGCGGCGGTCAGTGCGGCGGCAACCGGAGTAGAGGTCGACTGTTTTAGAGGCACTGGCGACCGACGGGCCGGTCGGGGTACAGGAAGTGATGTCACACCAGTGATGTCGTTCCCTTGGCTGGCGCTGAGTGACTGCCGTATGAAACTAAAGCTGGAGTTGAACGAGTCTCCCCCCGGAGTCTCTCTGGTCCCGGCAGAAGCGTATCGGCCCGGCGTCCCTGATTGGCTGGTCCCACCCTGATGGTGGACGGCCCCTTTACCGAAGCTCCGCCCAGCCGCTTCAGGCGGGTGTCGGAGGCATGAGGTGGACCTGGGAGCCAGCCACGACGCGCGGCTCTCTACGTCAGGCTCGAGTCCCGGGTTCAAGAGGGGCTCTTGAGGGGTGAGTACCGGACTCTTATAAGGTGTGTTGGGCGAGTCGATGATGCTGCTCTGACCCTTCCTCCCAGGACAGCCCGGGCCTCCATTACGAGTCGGAGCGTTCCGGCCCTCTGCCTCCTCCTCCTCCGCCTCCTCCTCTTCATCCTCGTCCCCACTCGTGGTGCTCTGAGGTCTGGGCGGATCGGCTCGCATGTACCCTGGTCTCCGCTGGGGCCTCTTGCGACAGGACTCACCAGCGGACTCCAACGCCTTGCCACCTCCTGACCGTGGGGAGATTAGACGTGGTTAGATAGTGGTTAAGAGAAGATAAAGCAACATTACAGTAATACTGTGAATAACCCACATCGGGCTCATTTTGAACAACACATTATTCAGATTCAGAGTACTTTACTCATCCTCTGGGAAATTGTTTTCAGTTCAATTGCTCTGCTCGAGATTGGAAAATGATCATCAGAACAGAGAATAAAAATGATATTGTAACATCAAGGTGTGAGGTCTTGAGAGGATCCAAGGTTCCCATCTCTGTGTTTGTTCCTGCCATGCCTCTTAGCTTAAAAGTCTGGGCTTAATCCTCAAGAAATAACAACAACAGACGTTATTATCGCATAACAAAGCTCACGCCAACCGACTTTAACTGAAGCCCAGACCCATTTTCCCATGAAGCTAACATTGCTGTAGAAAATTAGCTTTTAAGCCAGTGATGACATTTCCCAGTGGTTAGGGATCCAGCTGCTGGGAAATACCAAACCGACCTCGTCATCACGCGCGCTTTAGACACGCCCTTGAATGACGCTAGCTTGCGTTTTTACTCCCTCGGGTTAAGTCAGCTTGCTAAATCACCATTTTCACTACATGATGATTCACAAAGACAGTTTATATCAGCACAAAGCATGCAATGTGTTAATGCCTTAAAATGAAACAACAAAACATTACATTTGAATGACGGGCTACTGTAGTGTATATCTGTTTAAAAGAACAGTTATTTGTGAAGGAGCATTGTGAATAAGAGTTGTATGGGTCAATGGCTGAGCACCTGCTCTAGGGCCGACCCTGAATGCTGATAGGACAGGCCTAACGTGTGTGGTGGCGTTGGGAAGAGGAAGGGGACGGAAATGTAATGAACGGCGCTTTTGTGTACAGCTGTGCTTGTCTTTTTTTTTCGCTCAGTCTCAATTTTCTCTCTTCTCAGCCATGAACATGTGCACGCACACACACACACACACACACACACACACACACACACACACACACACACACACACACACACACACACACACACTGACAGACATACTGACAGACACACACACACACACACACACACAGTCAAATAGACATTGAGACCATGAGCACAGTCAAGCCAAAAGACACACATAGAGATTTGTATCGAATCACAGTAGGGGCATTCAGTGTTTCTCTCACTATTAAACTCAACTACAACACTGTTTGAGCTGAACTAAAAAGAGACTTAACAGGGAAACCAAATGGAAGCGTTCTTTATCACAGAAATAACCCAAAGTCCTTTTGACCTACAGTGTATACTTCTAAAATGTACTGAAACGACAACAACAGCATCAACAACATTGATAAAACAACCTCATCTCAGATCAACCAGCCCTACACATTCCAAATTAAATGATTTTGGCATGAGAGCGGCAACAGCCTGACCACAGTTATCTTCTGCTGCTGCAGTATATCAAGACTGAGGAATGAAAACGCTGGATGAATTATGAGCTCCACGGAGGGGGCCACCACGGACCGCGGCTCAGTCCCTCGTGACCCCTAATGATGTCAGGCCAAAGCCATGTCTAGGGAGCGAAGCGTAGCCGCGACAAAAGGAAACCACTTAGAGAGTCGGTAGACCAGCGAGACAAAGAGGGGCTTCTCTGTGTGTGTGTGTGTGTGTGTGTGTGTGTGTGTGTGTGTGTGTGTGTGTGTGTGTGTGTGTGTGTGTGTGTGTGTGTGTGTGTGTGTGTGTGTGTGTGTGTGTGTGTCGTTCAATGATATTTTCCTTAGTATGCATCTTCATTCGGTTTGATTGACATTTTCGTTTTTACTTTTTGTTTTAAATTTCACTTAGGATTGAATTTGTTTGCTAGGGTAGTTTATTTTCTATTTTTTTCAAAATGCTTAAATACAGTTTAGTTTGTATTAGTTTCAATGATAGCATCACTCCTTTTTTAAGATGGGGTTTGTCAGGGGTGAGAACTAAAAAGGTCAGGAAAGGTTTGTGTAATGCAAACTCAACAAAACTAAAACAAGACAAAAGGTATTCCCTTATTTGGTTTATTTGTTTAGTTTATTTTGTAAACACATGCAACAATTTCAGTCACTTATTATTTTTTATGCAAAACAAAGCAAATATCCCGCCTGGTTAAAGTTCTTTCATTTTTTTTCATTAACAATAATAACCTTCCTCTGTGCGTCCGTGTACATGCATCTGTGTATGTGTGCGTTTCAGTGTGTGTGTTTAGCATTTAGCATTGTGTGCTAGGATAAGGAAAGGGAGTGTCCATTGATCCAGGCTTTAGCAGGATCCCACTGTACACAAGGGCAACCCCCCCCCCACCGGCCCCTGTGTCAGGTTACCTCCAGGACCATTAGAGGGTAGACTTCCAGACGAGGGGCCGGTGTTTCCCTAACCCACCTGGGAAACACAACACTTTCCCTGGGCACTTGATACAACCCCAGCCCATCCGCCAGCTGGTGGTGAAGTATAGAGGCCCCTCAACAGACTGGAGGAGAACGGTTAGAGAGATCAGGGGACGGGCGACTCTACAGCCACACACTATTCTTAGATGACCCCACCTCCTTAGGTTATTTTATTGCATAAGGGGGGGAAGGAAATGCTTCACGGTCCATTGTGAAGCGTGTCTAGGGGGGGGGGGGGGGGGGGGTGGGGGGGGGTTGTCAGACGCATCATAGCTGCGGCATTCGCGGGCTTCCTGTCATAAAAAGTGTGGCAAATTCCGTCCCATTGAAAGACACTTGCATTTTTAGGCGTTGAATTATTGCCATGTTGATTGAAAACCTCCCCTCACTATAAAAGTAAGGCCCCATGCTAGCAGTCGGTCCAACAACAGCGAGGCAGAGAGGGGCGTGCTGAGAGAGGTCTGATTATTTACCTTGGGAGATTAAACGTGGGCCTCTTCAAGCCCCCTCGCGTTAAACACGGCATCCCATTGGTGGATGAAGACCCTTCAGCCAAACAGTGGAGGAATGCGCTGGATCTCATAAAAACACAAACGTTTGAAGAGCAAGCTGCGGTGAGATCTGCCGGTGTCAGCTCTTATGAAGAACTCTGGGAGGCCTGGTCGGTCACCTTGTTATGCATGATGACCACAGCACTGCGTTTAGGGAAGTGAAAGCAAAGTTTCAAAAAAGGGATTTTTCTCTTCCATTAAATGACCCGATCTATGAGATGTTTGCTCCACGCTGAATCCTGTTGGCTTGATAACGTACGTCCTTGTTGTGGTGTGTATGGCTAGGTCACATGTTAGTGTCAACATGTATGTGTTTTAAATATCAAAGAAGACATGTCACCTCCACAGACATCAGTGAACTTGATTTCTTAAGTGAGATGTACCGTATAGTAAGCCATGATGAAGGCTGATGGTTTAGCAACCATCACCCTAGCACACTTCCTGTCCAGTCACATGGGACACATTAAGTGGAAATAACAATTGTGGAAAAACTGCAGTTTTACCAGCAAGAGCATTGCTCACTATATGACAAGAGTGGATGATGAACAAAGAAGATGAACAAAGAAGACAGACAAACATATAGACAGACAGACAGACAGACAGACAGACAGACAGACAGACAGACAGACAGATAGATAGATAGATAGATAGATAGATAGATAGATAGATATACAGATGACAGATAGATAGGAAGACTGACAGATGTCAAGAAAGACAGACAGACATACAGATGTAAAGAAAGACAGATAAACATATAGATAGATGGATAGAAAGATAGGAAGACGGACAGATCGATACATAGACAGACAGACAGATGGATAGATGAACAGATAGACAGACAGATGTAAAGAAAGACAGACATAGCCTACATATAGATGTAAAGAAAGACAGACAGACATACATATGTAAAGAAAGTCAGGCAGACAGATAATAGGCCTACGAGTGAGTGAGTGAGTGAGTGAGTGAGTGAGTGAGTGAGTGAGTGAGTGAGAGAGAGGGAATATGCTGTTATCATATCATGACAACTTAATGCTTTAGGCCCCTTGTTTAGGATCATTAGTTAGGCTCCTTGCCTAATCGAATATCATCAGTAGAGCAAACAATAAACCATAACAACCAGAGACACCAAGACAACACAAGTCCTAATGCAGCTTAAATACTTTACTCCTCGCCTTGTCTATTTGTCTCAACCACCCAACATCTTGGCTGTGCAAACATCCCCTTCCTCCCTCAGCAAAGACCCCTCCACTACCCCGGCCAGTGGAGTGGATCCCCATGAAGTTGCGCTTAAAAGTAACCATTCACATCTTAATCCATCCTATAAAGGTTTGGACAAGTTGTGAGTCGAGTCCCCTGGATAATAATAAAGGATGCACGTTACCTTCAATTACTTCGTAATGGTGAAGCAATGAGCGGCCGGGGTCCATGCTCCCATTCCCGTTACATTGCAGCCCCAGAAGTCCTGCAAACATGTTGGATGTTCACGGATGTCCAGCCAGTAGCCGGCGGCCTGCTGAGAGAAAACTCAAGCGCAGAAAGAACAACCTTCAGTCAACCCGATCACTTCTGGTCTGGACCAAATAATCCATAACCGTCCCGGGCGATGCCGTAGTAGGGGGGCTACACTGATCTCATTTCCGTTGTGGGAAAGTCGACCTTCTCTTCTTCCAATTTACGATTCTGCTGTGTGATCAAACTCCCACACTGTTAAAAACATGATGCCTACTAGTCGCTATAGTCCTCCTTGATCTCGATCTCACTCCAGGCATCCAAGCCGACTTATCCCTCTCTTGAAGCATGAAAAGAGACAAGCCTTGGGTAAATAGATGGAGACCCACGGCGTTGACACGTCTTCCCAGGAAAACTTCCAAGCGGTCGACTTCAGACAGTAAGCAGCCAGCAGCCAGCAGCCGGCCAGGGGCTCCGTCAGCACGGCCAAGCGCGCAGAGAGGATCCGCCAGTGGGTGGATGGTGCGGGTGAACCCCTTCGCCCCTCGGGAGTGGCACTAACACGGGAGCAGTAGGGCCCTGATCCCCGCTGCACGGCGCTCCGTTATGTGTCGTGGTGTTGGACCAGCGAGGACTTCCTACGTGTGATGGAATTTGACTCCCGACTCTTGCAGACCGCCTTCTGGTGGCCAAGAGTCAACCGGCCAATGAGGGCTGCCCTGGGGCTGCACTGACGGGGGAGCTGTGGTGTTTATGTTCAGACGATTTGCAGACTTTTGATTGTGTGCAGTCCTCTTGTCTGGTCTGGATAATTCGTGGAAAATCTCCTGACAGCAAGCAAAATGGGACGTACAGCTTCCCATGCCGTCCGCCGAAACCTGTTTGCCCTGACATAAGATGGGCCATAAGATGAAGATGAAGAAGGCTATAAACGCACACATGGACGAGGTTATAACGGGACCAGCAGCAGGACTGGAGGATGAGCCAGTTGAATATAACTTATGAGTTTGTTGGCAAACTAATAGGTCTAAGCCTGTTTAGGAATTTAAATTGACCGCCCATGTGCCGAGTCGTTTTATGTGTTTTTTAAAAGTACATAAAATTAACAATTCACATTTCAGGTAGATAACGTTTGTTTTCAAACTTTGGATTTAGTTTTAAAAACGAATAATCTCCGCCCCAGGCAATGGAAAAATCGCCCGAGATTGCACTATGCGTATTGGCCACACCGTGGCGCCCTAACACAATATACCAACACAGTCTGAAACATATCTACGATAATGTTTATACAGAGATTCCTATTGTGTTTTTAACTATCAACCGAGCTAATCTCACTTGCTCTGTGGCTACATGTGCATTCCCATTCCAGAACTGGGTCTGTGTATTGTACCTGGATACAACATCCAGATATAATTAGCTGCTGTTACAACTATAAATTTGACTTCAACAGGCTCCCATTCTTCATCCTGGATGTGAAGATTGTTTATCAAGGGAAGAGGAAGAGTAGTGTGTGTGTGTGTGTGCACAGGCCTGTCAGGGTTCCTAGTGAAATGGTGCTCCCACTGCTATAATGTATGCAGTGAGAGTCCACCACTGGCTCTACTGGTTCTGCTGGTTCTATCTAAGTGGGCTAGCACGTGAGTGTGCTATCACCAGGGTAGGAGTGAGGGTAGGAGTCACTAAAAAACGCACAACATTCTGAAGCCCGTAAGTTTATTCACAACTTAGAAATTTCAATGCAAAAAAAACAACAACATCGCTGTGATCAAACGTCATTGGCAACATAATGCTTTCTTCAAATTCAAGACGTCGGGCCTCACATGAAACAATGAACCTCAATGAAAAGACAATCATAAAAATAAAAAAAACACATTTCAACACAACAATAGCGAAAACCGCAAGGTAACGCCCCCTATAGGCCACACGCCGCCCACCCCTCTATGCCACGCACCACCCAGCCCTGTAGGCCACGCCCCCTCTCTAGACCACGCCCCCCGTCTAGGCCACACCCTCGTCGGCGTCCATCATGGCGTCGCGGCTGGCGAACACGTCGGCCAGCATGTGCTTAGGGATCTCGGAGCCGCGCACACGCAGCGCGTAGCAGGCGTCCTCCACCTTGGCCAGGCTCTGGCGCAGCGTGTGCAGCTTCTTGGACACCTCGTAGGGCCCCGAGTTGCCGATGTACGAGAAGCCGTCGTGCACCTGCCGCAGGAACTGGCTGAGCTGGAAGGGCGTGTCGATGTCGCCGTTGCCCACGCTGCCGATGCACATGCGCATCAGCTCGCCCGTCAGGTCGGCCACGCCCAGCAGGTAGTCCGACGGGATCACCTGGAAGGGCGGGGCGCCGGGCGGGGCCGCAGCCACCGCCGCTGGGGGGGCGTCCTCCTCGGTGGGCCCCTGGGGGGAGAGACGGCGAGGACGGTGGGACGAGTAAGTAGCTAGCAGGTAACTAGGCAATAACTAGTACGTAGCTTGCAGGTAACTAGTAAGTAGTTGGCAGGTAACTAGTTAGTTACAATATTGCCTAACATTCACCCATTCATTCACACATCGTCAGGAGCAGTTAGGGTGGGACAGGGACACCTCGGAGGAGCCGGGGATCACACTAGCAACCTTCCGGTTACCAGCCTACCCGCTCTACCACCTGAGCCATATTCCACCCCAACCAAGTACTCCAGGTCCCCTTGGTTAGGAAATGTATGTCAAATGTCAGATTAAAAGTCAGTCAGGTATTCGTTTTTTGGGTGGATCAAGCTCGAGAAGTCACGCGGTGTACTCTGCAGTTATAATATAACAAACCAGCCCAAACACTCTTCACTCATTCAATATCACTCACATAACATCGCCCCTCAGGCCCGTGTGCTACAGTACAAAATCCCCAGAGGAAATGGTTCACCGTGCACAGAGAAGAGAGAGAGCTTTTAAAGAATTACCTTGGAGTCCATAGTGTGTGTCTTAGTGAACACCAACATGGCATTGATCTCTTCCAGGCTGATGAGGGTGCGGTGGCGGATGTAGTGCTGGAAAGAGACGGCCTCCACATACTCCTGGATTCCTGACACATACAAGTAATAGAAGAACAACAAAACATTAACAATAGGAGCAGACCTCCAACCCGATTGTTATCTATTCTTATCTGAATTTGAGAACGGTAGCACACAAAATATGAAATCTCTGCTGAAACAATTTATCTTATAAAATATCCTAGAGGCTGTCCTAGTAAATATCATGAAGTCCGTAAAAAGCACCAGTAGTATTCTGATCCGTTCAATATGCATTGTTTACCTCGTGGGGAATGCATTCTTGTTACCCGGGAGTGGAAATGAAATGCAGAACTAAAGATTATCCATTTAGTTTTAATGGTTTCCAAAGATTCTAGAAGGTGTGTTCGCCCAACTTACAATATGGCTACTCAGTGAGAAAGGTCTATACTAGGTTGTTATGAGGACAATTCACGTTCTCAAGTTCACAATATATAAAAACCTAAAGAAAACCTAAAGAAATAAGTTGTAAGGAACCAACGTATGAGTATGTTGACAACCCCCTACAAGCCATCATTGTAGTTTTCTTATTTTAAACCAACTAGGAGTTAAAAGGATAATATCTTTACCGAGGGAGGTTACAGTAGGAGTATAAATATGCAACATCAGGTCACTACTGCGTCTGAAGCGAGGATGTTCACGTTGTGTGGCGGGCCAGCTGAGATGAATCCTCATTTGTTTTCACGCCGCTGTGCAAACAACCAGTCGATAATCGCAGGACGGAAGACTTTGTGTCCAAAGTTTACTTTAAGCACGGCGACTGAACTTCAAAGCACCCTCTATCTCCCCGGACCCCCCTACACGAGATCTCAACGCTTCTCCCCCCCCCCCCCCCCCCAACACACCCCCTACCCCCACCTTGCTCTGACTCAACCCCCCTACAAGCAACGGTCACCGTTCACTCAGTTCCAGCTCCTACATAATACCACTATAAAATTTGGTTCTGGGAATCTGATCTGCAATGATCCGATGTAGACAGCACCCCCTCCCCCACCTTCGTCTTTCCTTTCCAATGATTACTGCTGGAGGCGATTCCCGTTACTGACCCCCTTGTAGACTCACGGACTAGCCACTGACTGAGGAGTGACTCAAAAACATTTAAGAGGAGACAGGACATCCTACCTAGAGCATCTAATGGCAAGACTAATAGGAAAATATGAGGACACTGCAATGATTAAAATATGAGGTCACGGTTGTCATACTCATAAGTTGGTTCCTTAATAACTTATTTTGTCAGGTTTTCATATATTTTGAACTTGAGAATGTGAATTGTCCTCATACCTCAGACCTTTCTCACCGAGTAGCCATATTGTAAGTTGGGCGAACACACCTTCTAGAATCTTTGGAATCCATTAAAACAAATGGATAATCTTTAGTTCTGCATTTATTTCCACTAGTAGTTAGAAGTAGCAAGAATGCATTCCCCACAAGGTAAACAATGCATATTGAAAGGATCAGAAACATTAAAATCAATCATTTATATATATATATATATATATATATATATATATATGTATATATCAGTGTTTCCCATACATAGGCCAATGTGTGGTGCAGTGCCACAGATTGAACAACGAGCCCCCCCCCCCCGTCAACAATTCCACCCGAGGTTATAATGTAAGCATTATAAGCAGTGGCGGTTTTAGGCACGGGCGAAAACGAGACACGAGAAAAAAAACAACTCTACCAGCCTGTAATCCCCACCCCCCCACCCCCCCCGTCAGCCGGTATATATATATATATATATATATATATACATATAAAACACAAATTTAGGTAGGTAGGTAATTCTCAGGTAGCACGAATGCATTCACCACTAGGTAAACAATGCATGTAGAAAGGATAAAAAAACTTTCAAATCAATCATTACATACAACACAAATGAATGTGCACCCTGCATGTGTAGCCTGGCACGTACAGGTTTTGCAAGGAATTCTACTCGGTTGCAGTCATCGTATTCTGAGAACTACAGGCTGTTTGTTTGCATGGTGACTTGGAACCACCCACACAAGCTCCAAACCACGTAGCTAGTATTACAGCTACGCTGAAAAGCCCACGTTCGCCTGCCCTTATCAGCAAGGCAGCTCCTTCTAAAAAGGAGCCATGGTCCTTTATTGTGCCTTGTTTCAAAGTGCACAGCCTTTTGAAGGGGATGCAGACTGCTTGTCCAGCCGCGATTATGACCGGCCGTTGGGAGAGATTGCCTCTGTATCGGGACCCACTCTCAATCTAATAAATGTGATAAGAAACACGGCCAAGTAAATAAAAATGAGGTCTCTAATTGGTGGGAACTGCCACTGGTCACGTCGCATGAGTATTCATAGCTGCAATCTATAAATGACTTCCCTAGCTTAGTAGATAATAGCCTGACTCCCTCTAATGTGTTTTGGTGTTTTCGGCCCACCCCGGCCCCCAGCGTCTTGGCCTGACCAGCAAAAACTTGATAACGAGATTCATCAACGGAGGGTTACAATCAGCACTCTCTCACTGAACCGAGGAGCCTCAAACAATACTGGCTTTAGGTCGGTAGGTACGAGGAATTAACACTATATTAAATGTTATGCATCCAGTGAATCACAGCAGTAGTCGTGGGTTGAATGGACTTCCGTTCTGCAGATGCAGTTGTATGTCCCATTCATGAATTCTGTTTTTTAGATTTGAATACAACAATAATAGAACAACCACAAACCACCACGTCCTAACAGTTCATAAGAGGCTGATAGGCTTCGGCTTCCTGGCTGGGGAAAGCATGAAGTTTTTCATTAGCCAGGAGATTGTGATCTGATCTTATCTGGGGTATTGTGAATGGGATAGGACGTGACCAACTCTAGCACTGTGCCATGTAATGACTTGGCAGAATGCTTGTGGATACAATGTGAATTTGACTTCAAAAACATTGTAAAGGGTGATTTAGAAAAAATGTGTACAACAGTTTGACCCATTGGGTATCAGCTGATACATTCTGCTGCTTATGTTCAAATAGGGACTCGAAAAAAGGATGGATCAAAAAAATCAATTCAGTGCAATCAATCATCAAGGCAATGGCTTTCAAAGTTTAAGTGTATGTGATACATATATATGTCATCTACATAAAATAAGACATATGTAATTAACTCAAGTTGCACCGAAGAATAAAGAATAATTGCCAGTCATATCAGTTCCAATACCCATACTACCATAGTAGTATACAAAATTTGTATATTTAGTACTATTTAGTATGAAAGTATGCATACTGCGACAAAAAATGATTGTTATTTGAGGAAATGTGTAATTCACCTGTCAAAGACTGTTTTTAAATAGTAACTTGCCAGGCTTTTTGAAGCATGAGCATCAAAATTATTTAAAAAGTTATCGAACAATTGTGACAATTAAATTAAATGAAAATTACAATTTATTCACTCACCAGCGGTGAAGGCTCTGTGAAACTGGTATATGTCCTCCCCTCTCAGCTCTTCTGCAATTTGAGCAATCTTCAGCCTGACCAAGTCCAGCTTCACATCCGATTCCTTCAGAATGCTTTCCACATCTGTGACACTGCAGCACCAAGGCAAATGCACAAAACCATATTGTAACAGGGTTAGTTTCTAGGTGTTGTGGATTTATGTGCCACATTTATTCTACTTTTTTTAACATCAACATGCCAATTTATTCAAACTATTATTCTGGTTGAATGACAAAGCTCTATATTTACCTCTGAGTCCTATCAAAGATTGGCCTAATTTAATCTAAGAATAGGTGCGGTGCAATGCCTGTACACAAAACCTTTGTTTATATATTGAAGACATCCACAATAACAAAAACTATGAATTACGCTATTGTTGTTGATATCTAAAATATACAACCAAAGGTTATGTGTACAGGCATTGCACAAAAACTGTTGTTATATATGATATGAACAATAGCTACAACTATGATTTATGCACTTTTCAGTCCATTGAGAAGAGTAAAGGGCACAACATGCCATTATTAAACCGAGCACATGCATTGATAAGGTTGGTTCAAGTGAGCATGCTGCACAAACAGATCAATCAACTAGCCTATTATATCGCATTATGTCTTGAAGCTGCACCCTCAACCCATGCAACACAATACAAATAATGAATATAAATACCTGGTGACTCTGTGTAAGAGAAAAATTGTCCTCTTGCTTTCAATGGTGATATCTCGGCTGATCTTGACCAGACGTTCATGTTTGTCGTGTTTTGTGTCAAGCTCCTGCTGAAAAACTTTTTGAAAATGTTAAAAGTTAAACCGGTGTCTGCTAATAGCGGTACCTGCAAACATCCCAGGTTCCATCACAATCACCCATCATCAGCAGCACATGGGACAGGTACCTTTGAAGGCAGCGATGACGGGTGAGGAGCAAGGATTGGCACTCGCATCACGGTCCTGCACTCCGCCTGCTTTTTTCCCACATCCCTGGGCTACGACAAAGACAACCATTGACACACCATGATTCATAGATACTAGAACTTCACTTAATCTCGTAAATAAACTGAAATAATCAGGGTTATTGTATTGTATTGGCATCATGTTAATATGAGGCTCTGACTGGAGGACAGCAGCACATGCTGGCAACAACACTTCCAAATCATACTGCACGGTTGTTTTAAGTAAAGTCAAACCTGTATTCAAGGGCAGAACTTACCGTCTCCCTTACTCATGTTTTATTAATCGGATGTTTTTCAATGTAATCTTTCTATAATGTCGAGAAGCTAGAATCTTTTTTCAAGCCACAAGGAAAACTAACTCAAGGCTTCCGTGACCAGTGTTGCCAGATTGGGCCTGATTTTCCGTCCAATCTGGCAACACTGGCTGAAGCGCGCTGCAGCCAGTGTTGCCAGATTTGGCGAGGAATCTGGAAAAATCTGGCAACACTGTCCGTGACAATGTAAACAAGCCTGATTCGGGCTTGTTTACTATGGTCAACCGTGAATTTAAACTTAAACAGAAAACGAAAGCAGGTTATAAATAGAGTTGGGTAAATATATAAAATAATGAGAATTAAAACATAACCGCAATGTTATCACACATAAAAGGAAACATTATACATTTACGACAGGCACCCACATGAGTCGTGTTTTAGGGGTCTTTGGCACTTTTCATGTACGTCAGTAGTCTGGAGAAAGGGATTCTAGGATATGTAGTTTATTTGGCCTCTCTTGTCGGAGAGTGGAGCGCAGCCAAAGAAACAGTGCGTCTGTTGTGACCTCCGTCGTACAATGGAAACTGTCACAAGAGAGACTGTGCAGAATGTCTTCTTCTCGTAACAACTAGAGACATAGTGCCTTGTTGTTGTCTTTTGAATGTGCATTGTGCTGTACACATGTTCTGTGTACTGTATATAGGCCTACATATATGTATATGTACTATAAGTAGCCTAGATAAGTAAATAAGTATAAGGTATACATATATCTGATGAATCGTGCTGGTTTCATGTAACAATGCTATTTGCACTACCATCATGACACACACTATCATAGACTCTAGAGCACCTTCCATACATAAATCACAGGGTCAGTCCCTGCCCTGTCACTGCAAGCTTATACAGTGTATATTCATGTGGACTTTCTATTTAGTATATTTTATTGTCCATAGTATTCATGTTCATGTTGTATGTGTGATGGGATTAAGCTACTGGGGCCTTGCATTTCCCCTTGGGGATCAATAAAGTATCCTCATCATCATGTTCCTTTAATAATTCACCAAACAAAAAAAACGGTGGTATTTAAGGTGAAAGTGGCCACACAACTATGTCACAACTATCTATTTAAAAACGTACAAGTGATGTGAACGATTTAGCCTTAATAGCTGTCCTGTATCCAAGGATGAGCATATATAAACGCAAAACACCACCCACTTAGATTTTCTTCTTCTTCTTTTTTTATAACTGCCAATCAAATATCTGACTCCCGTTACAAAGTACAATGCGCTTTACGACAATAATCAACAAACTGCATTTAACGGTTTTGCCAGGGACTGGTGCCAATGCGTACGTGGCACGCGTCTGGTGCCGGCTTGGTGTTGGCGTAATGCCAGCCGCGCCTTGGCACCGCATCAGGCACATCTGCTTCATGCCTGTTCAAGAAGGCACCTCGCAGAGACGATCTCGTAGGAATAAAGAAAAATAATAATGGTTGTGGTTTTGCATTCCGGTATAAATGATACAGTATGAATATCCCGCAACCAAGACAAACGGACAAGCGTATATAAAAAATATTGGGTCTAAAATGGTGAAACAAAAAGTTTCTTTAAACGGTATTTTCTTTGTGACTTGTGCATTGAATGGAGGCCGCGTTCCAAGTCGCATACTTTTTCTTTTTACGTGTACGTACTACAGCTACCCTTACAAAGTACGTACTGTTGCGCACAGTATGCATACAATTGGGAGATACTGCAGGTGATTTTACCGATGAGCACACCTGTAGTGCCAGTGCCACCCACGTATCTTCTGCTGCTCAGAGGATTGTGTGGCAGAATAGCCCAAAAAGCATGCTGACTTGCATACAGCAAAACGCAAACGGATGTAGTACCAGTATTTGTGGTATTTGTATCCTGGTATTCGTGGCATAGGCCTACTATATTTTCCATACTATGGACACACAAAATCCTTTTTCTGGCTTACTAAATAGTAGTAGTAGTATGGGTATTGGAACGTAGGGCGACTCATACCCATGCTACCATACTATTTATATCATACTAAATGAGTATATTTAGTAGTATTTACTATGGCAGTGTGCATACTGTGTGCAACAGTACGTACGTACTAAGGGTAGCTGCCGTACCTACTAGAAGTCAAACTGAAAAAAGTATGCTGTATGGAACGCAGCCTCGGAGACTTGAAAGGTGGGTTACGCACGATTTGACGTCGAGGGGGCGGGACTTCCCGGTGCGCGTCACTGTGGGAAGGGCTCTGAGCGTCGATCCCAAAAAAGCTTAGCGCACGCACAACGGCGCCATGTGTCATGTCGGACGGCGGGCTCGCGCCGAAACGTCCTGACTGACCGTGCTCTGATCGAAAAGTGGGCTTGAATGGACGTTTATTATGCCGTGTGGTGCTCATGCGCGAAGTACAGAAGAACTTCGTGTATCGATTTCGTAGGATTCCGTGCGGCGGGGGTCATGTTTTTTCGTTCTGGTCGGGGTAGCGTGGCAGCAGGCGGCGGAGCGTTTCCGAAGTTAACAGGGCGCATGTGAAGGATTGGAAATTAAAGACGCAGTACACACGTTTAAAGACGAAGTACACACTGCGTCCGAGCCGCAAACATGGAGAAGAAGAAAAGCGCACTGGATCTGGAACGGGAACGGGAGCGCTCGTACTGCGAACTTTGCGGGAAAATGGAAAACCTCCTCAAGTGCGGTCGGTGCCGCAGTTCGTTCTACTGCAGCAAGGAGCACCAGAAGCAGCACTGGGGGACGCACAAGCTGATATGCAAAGAGGCGGACACGGCGGCGGCGCAGCAGGGTCCTAAACAGACCCCCGACCCGGCGCTGTCTGCACGGGAGGGCAAGGAACCGGAGCGATCCAAACAAAAGAACCGGAGCGCCGAGCAACCGGAGCCGAGCGGCGAGCGCATGAGAGGCTTCATCACCAACGCCGAGGGACCGGAGGAGGTCATGGACAAATCAAGTGGTGTTGGTGGCAATAACAACGCAAAGCCCAATGGACAGACGAGACCGTCCCCGCAGAAACTCGCAACGGACTACATCATCCCGCTGATGAACAAGAACGGGATCTGCGTGGTGGACAACTTCCTCGGCGCGGAGACCGGGGTTTGCATCCTGCAGGACGTGAAGGCGCTGCACCAGACCGGCCGGTTCACGGACGGCCAGCTGGTCAGCCAGAAGAGCGACTCCACCAAGGACATCCGAGGAGACAAGATCACGTGGATAGACGGGCAGGAGAAGGGATGCGAGAAGATCCGCTTTCTGATGAGTCGGATGGATGATCTGGTCAGACATTGCAACGGGAAACTGGGAAACTACACGATAAACGGAAGGACTAAAGTAAGTATATGCAGGTGGCAGGTCTGATCACCTGTATACGCTGACATAAAAGGGCTTTTAAACGCGCTATTGTGTCTGAGACATTCAGTTAATTGATGCTTTATTTACAGGGATATACTCTTGGGTCTATTTATGAATCCAAATCTAGAGCAGTTAAACAGTGCCCATTCAAACTATTACATCCCAAGTGTTTAAGAACTAAAAACGACGTATAAAAAAGGATTACGGTATTAGAAGACAACACTGTAGAATGCAACACGGAGCGTTCCTGTCGCATAACACATGTCACAAAGTTGAGATGCGTCATGTTTACAAATGTTTCAGGGCGACCCTGAGCCGCTGTAGTCTGATGCACTTTGGCCTACTTTTGTACAATACATTCAATGTGTGTCACTATCGCACACGTTGAAATATATTTTTTCGGTTCATAACGGTTCATAATGCGGAGGAAGACTTCCTCTAACCCTTATGACAGAAGGAAAGTGCAGGCTATCCTCTGGCAGCCCACCAGTCTTCTCCGACAGTCTCCCGTATGGTGATGTTCTCTGTGAAGTTGGCAGAAATAGGTTCTTAATTTGGAGAGCTCACTGTGTGTGTGTGTGTGTGTGTGTGTGTGTGTGTGTGTGTGTGTGTGTGTGTGTGTGTGTGTGTGTGTGTGTGTGTGTGTGTGTGTGTGTGTGTGTGTGTGTGTGTGTGTGTGTGTGTGTGTGTGTTTCCATGGCCTGAGACTTTGACCTGAGAAAGGTCTTCGCGACCCTCTCCTTGACACAAACACACACTTTACTGGAGAACTGTGGAGGTTCATTGACGAGGTAGTTGTTGCAGTCTTGTTCCTGCTGCAGTCTATTTCTGGCATAAACAGACGCTTTGCGCAATACTACGGTGTGTACGTGCCGTTCATAGTCTGATACACGCCCCCCATAACCTTGGGGAGCCACGCGCCCCTCCTGTATGGATGTCCTCTCCTTACAAGGTTGTGGGTGAGGCAGTAAATGTGTCATGGACAATTACATCGTAAATATAATGCACGGATGATGTTTTGTTAAAAAAAAAAAAAAAGTATTAACTCAATTCCCCTTCTCGCCTGGCTATTAATAATTCTGTACGCTCATTACCTGGAGTTTCGACTAAAACATTAGACGGATAAGTCCCTGGAAATTCAGGTGTCAAAGTAGACCGAAGCAAAGTATTAGTAAAGTAATAAAGTATGGCAAGTACAGAGCTGAAAGTAATAAAATAAACTACATATTTACATATCTCTATGACAGCAGGGTCATAGAGATATCCAACCGTGTGTAATACTGATTTCACCTTTTTTGAAGCAACCCCTTCTTTGAACCCTTCATTGAGCGCGAGCAGGTCCTACTGTACCTCCTTGCCTGTGGCTGAACTTTAATCAACTCATTGTTGTGCTCGACTTCCTTGCCTACTCCCGTGGAAGCCCTGGCCAGCTCCTCTGGACTGGGACCAGGCCACGCCACCATGACTTGCGCAAATGGAGAGCTGCCAGTATCAATAGTTCAAAGGGACACAAGACACACACACACACACACCACCAGCCAAACAATCCGCCCGGCCAAAGATAGAGGAAAAAATAAATTGGGCCAATAGTTATTCAACGTGATTGTTACCACTTCCGCCTTTCCTTGATAACATTGTGGGTCGGAGCAGGCTGTTTGTTTCACCCCTCCACCCCCATCTGCAGCGTTCAGAAAGGCAACGTTGATGACGACTGCATTGTTGGGTATCTAAAAGGATATAATTTGCTTTGCTAGAATTTACATAGTGGGTTGTGTTATACGCCACAGGTTTCAGATAAAGGCACATCACAGCAAGGCACTAACCATGGCACTTATCACACTGTTCCCTTTTGTTTCTAGTTTAGTTATTTGATCATTTGAATGAGGGGATCGCAACAAGAGCATCAAACTCTGTTAGCCTTGAGAAAATACAACAAAACTCGTCGGTTTCCACTCAGGCTAAGCTACCGACAAGCTAAAACAGTCCCTCCTCCTCAGTCGTCCCTCGACCTGGCTCAGTCTCCAGGAAGCTGACCCCTGCCATAGGTCATTAAAGGGGCAGAGCAGCAGCGGGGGTGTGGTTCAGCGCAGGTCTTCTCTGTGTCCACTGGACAGGACTGCTGCATGAGTCATTAGGCTGCAGCATTGGGCTACGTGGCGGGAGGGGCCGTTTCACTATACTGTTAGTTTCCACTGCTGTCATATGTAACCTTCACTGCTGTTATGACTCAAAAAGCAGTGCGTGAAGGCATGCAAGTGTAGTATAAACTGTCAGCTTTCACTACTGTTGTGTGTTTAATGAGCAGCGAAGGAGGCATTTGACTAGTTTAACCACATTCACAGCTTTAACTACTTTCATGTTGCAGTTTATTATTTGCTTAGGCTTGTTGTTACCAAGAGCAGCAATTAGATCACCTTTCAGTTAGCAGGGGGATGATCTCTGGCTCCCATGTATTCCCAGCATGGGCGGGGTTTGGTTATTCCTAATTTTAATAAGCATGAAATGCATATGAGTCACAGTGCTGGGAATTGATTTGAAGAACAGTTAGCACATGAGCTACAAGGGACGTGCGTGTTGGCTAGCCGCGCTCTGAGCTGTGTGTGTGTGTGTGTGTGTGTGTGTGTGTGTGTGTGTGTGTGTGTGTGTGTGTGTGTGTGTGTGTGTGTGTGTGTGTGTGTGTGTGTGTGTGTGTGTGTGTGTGTGTGTGTGTGTGTGTGTGTGTGCTTTTGCTGGGACCTCCATGACTGTTCCTGAAAGAGCTTCAAGGGAGTAGAGGTATCCTGTTTGGAAAGGAGGCAACTAGATGGATGTACTGACTGTAGGGCGGAGGAGGAGATTTTAGACATAAAGGGGTCAAATGACGGCAGTTTGATTATGTCAGAGTTTATTACCTATTTACCAACCGATAGCAGACTGGATAACCAGTCGAGATTCCACTCTGTTCAAATCGACGGCCCCTCCTGTCGAGCGCCATTGTTGTACCTATGACAGGAAAGGGCATTTGCTCTGTCCCACGCGTGTACTTGAAGGACGTTTACAGCAGGCAGCATCTTCTGTCGCTGGCGGGGAGCACTCTAACCCACAAGCTCTAGTTTCATATCGATCCCACGCCTGCAGGGAAGTCTTTACTGACTTTAATGGGTGGTTCATTGCAGGACATTTCAAAGGTGTGTGTGTGTGTGTGTGTGTGTGTTTGTGTGTGTTGAAATGAATAGAGCAACTCCTGACTGAGGCCAGAGGAATGTTGACTTGACTCTTTCCTCTATTGAGATATGCTTGCTTACCCCATGTGACTCCTTGACCTAGTCCAAGAGCGAAAGCAGCAGTCCTCTTGATATAAGTGGATCACTATGTGCAGCTATTTTAACCGCAATAATGTGAATCCGGTTGAACCACACGCACAAATATTGACGCAAGGATAATGCATGCATTTTCCTCACGTCAGCCTGCGTTTTGGTTTTGACTGCAGATGTGGCCCTCTGTGTATGTGCCTCCATTGTTCTGCCATTAAAGTAAAATGAACAACTAGGTTTTAAACAGGGATTTCCTCTCTGCACCGCACCTCGGTCACTGATGGTATAGAACCACACACACACACACACACACACACACACACACACACACACACACACACACACACACACACACACACACACACACACACACACACACACACACACACACACACACACACACACACACACACACACACACACACACACACAGAGAGAGAGAGCGCGAGCGGCCTCCTAGACCCAGCCGCCTCTACTGTACTGTTTAGATAAGCGGCCTTCCGTTAGGCGAGTTGGACCCCCTCATAGCGTTTGTCCCCCTGTTCCCGCTCCGATGCCCCCATTTACCCCCCCCCCACCCCCTATAGGAAGCCTATAGCCCCACAGCGAGAGCATCATGATGTGTGTAACCTGCAGAGGTCTTTGGGGCCGGGAGGTAATCGTGGGCCCCGGACTACTCTGATACTGTCAGGTTGAATCTCTTCTAGAGCTAAATTTAGTTCTAGAAGGGATTAATTTAAACCTAAATATAGATTTAAAAATGGTCTGCGTTACTTGCTGAATAAGCTTCTGGTGCACGCAGGAGGAAATGGTAGTGTTTTTAGGGGGGGGAGTTTCCATGTTCTCTTTTCACGCTGAATAATCTCAAACAAGAAACGCAGCACTCTGTGAATAACATAACGCTACACAAAAACCACAGACCTCGCTATTGTCTTTTTCAATATAACAATTGTTGGAAGCCAGTTATCCAGGTTGCTGAACACTTGATTTGTGTCGAGGGTGTTTGAGTGTATCTTAATCCCGATCTTAATAATGGAACACTTCCTACGCCGATGCGACTGCTGGGTCTCTATCCTGTGTGAGTGATATCTGAGATGCGTGACTGAACTAAGCGTATACCCACCTGTCCTTTCCGAGGGTTGTTTGTGGGAGCAGATCCTGTGTTCAGTGTCCCCCAGTTGTAAGGATATCCGAAAGCATTGCAGAGCGATGACGTCCTCCAACACGGTGGAGGACCAATATAGCTTCAAGAGGCCGGAGTGAGCTCTTGAAATCCTATTTCCCCTACTGCTGCAGCTTGTTGTGCACGCCACTCCTCGTAAAATGGACAACTCATTTATTTTTCACCAAATTTGACTGTCTATGCTAAAGGACAATGTCGGGCATTCTACTTCTACACCTGGTCTTATAATGTCTAATATATCAACAATGTATTATGGCAGGGTCTTATATGCATGGCACCCTGCAGGTTAGTCTCTCTGTATCGGCCTCTCTCTCTCTGCCTCTCTCTCTCTGCCTCTCTCTCGTTGCATCTGTATCCGTCTCTGCTTCTGTCTGTATGTCTGTCTCTCTCTCTATCAGTCTCTGTCTGCCTCCTTGTATCTGTCTCTGCTTCAGTCTGTAAGTCTGTCTCTTTCTGTATCCGTCTGTCTTTCTCTCTCTCTGCCTCTCTTTGTACCTGCTGCTCTATATCAGTCTCTCTTTCTGTGTATCTGTGTCGTTCTCTCTCTCTCTCTCTCTCTGCCTCTCTCGCCCGTGCACTGGGTGGAATGTAAACAGGCAGCATGGCGAGCCGGGTCAGCTCCCTAATGAGGGCTATAGAGGAACGCGGAAGAGCGCGGCAGGAACAGGAACACAGAGGGAGGTCAGGGGTGAAGGTGGCAACAAGGAACACCTCCAGGAGAGAGAGAGAGAGAGAGTTCCCGAAATCCTTTGTACCGGAAGAGATCCGTTGTAAGCCCCCGGGCATCAGGTGACAGTTGTGAGTGGTGGGCTGCTGAATCTCTCTCTCTCTGTCTCTGCATGTGTCGGCAGGTGCTGCAGGTTCAGTACCATGGGAGGGAAACTATTCGAGTGATTCAGCCGTCGCGGGGCTCAGGCTCAAGCTCAGTCTTAAGTTACGTTGAATCAGAATCAAAGGGCGGCCGTGCTGTGACTCAAAACATGAAGCACGCTGGAATGGATTGTGCATGTGTCGTCACGTTCGAATGCACTACGTGACTTTACGCACATTCATTCATTCAGAATTTGGGGGCATTGCGGCCCGGTAGGCAGCCCCATACCCAACACGGGTTTAGAAGCAGTCAGGGTTGGATCCAAACGGCCCGGGTGATCCAGGCCCGGGTCTCTGCTAGCCCGCTAAGCTGCTGCAGGACGGGACCACATGGGAGGTGGAGAGAAGTTCAAGACAATTCCTTAAGGAACTGACACAGACAGCGGAGTAGGTGTTGGCCGGACAGGATGTTGTCCTCTATTTATAGTATATGTGGTTTGTGTAGGCCTATGCTTTTCACCCTTACTCCTTGACTCAGAGAGTTTGGTTGGGTAGAGGCATATTTATTATTGCGGTTATCGCTTTATTTCTTATGCACTATGTTAATGCGTCGTTTTAATAAGGTTCTGCCGTGGGGGTTCAGGGTGGGGCGCGCACTGCTTTGATCAGACTAATCTTTATAGCCTTCTGCACATTATGTGTACTTATGAAATAGTCTCCCTGCTGAGCCCATGGCTCCGTGTGGGGTGACGTGGTGGGGGGGCGCGTCCTAGCCAGCACGACAAGCTACTCTAGCCTAGTGCCTCTGGTCCTAGAAGAGGAGGTGGGGAGGGCGGGGCGGGGGTGGCTGACCAGCAGAGATGATGTTTCATCTCCTGGGCCAGGAGATCAAGCCCCCCCACACCCTTTGGATCCTTGTAACGTGTGTGTGTGTGTGTGTGTGTGTGTGTGTGTGTGTGTGTGTGTGTGTGTGTGTGTGTGTGTGTGTGTGTGTGTGTGTGTGTGTGTGTGTGTGTGTGTGTGTGTGTGTGTGTGTGTGTGTGTGTGTGTGTGTGTGTGTGTGGGTTGAGGACTGTGTGTGTGTGTGGTTGAGGACTGTGTGTGTGTGTGGTTGAGGACTGTGTGTGTAAGAGAGAGATCCTCTCGCTGTACCCAGCATCAGCAATCTTCCACACGCTCTGCACGTAGCAGGACCATTAAAACACTGCTCCCTCTGGAGCGGGGCCAAGAGTCAAAGTTTACAGCAGTTCAAACTCTTCTCCTCCTCTGGAGAGCCGACCCCCGACCCCCCCCCCCCCCCCGCCCCGCTCTGTTTCTCTTTCTGTCGCTCCGTCTCGCTCTCTCCAACTCGTGTGTTGCTTGCTTTTTTTTTTTCTCTCTTTACACAAGTCGTCACGTACGCCAAATGCACACACACACACACACACACGCAGCTCCACTGTGTAACGACTCTGACAGTTAGGAAGTCCTTTGTCTGTTAGCGTGCGGCATCACCCGCTCTTAAATCTACCACCACCACCACCCATCGCCGCAGAGCTCTTTGCGCACCCAGCCTTTTGTGAGGGTTTGTCGAAGTGTTCACCCGAGAAGGGGGGGGGGGTCTGTCAGCCAGGAGCATTGGAGCAAAGAACACCCCCCCGCCCCCAGTTCTGGTGTCTGATGTGGGCAGCTGACGGAGCACGCACACCCCCTGCGCCGACCCTCCTCACTGAGAGACGCCACGGTAACAGGGGAACTGACGCAAGCAGCTCCGGCGAAATGCGTCAGGAGTCTGTGTGTGTGTGTGTGTGACGTGCGCCGTCCTTGGTTTTGCTCAACAAGCCATGCATCTGCCTCTGAATAAAAATCACACAATGGAAGGGCACTCGAGAGAAGGACAACATTTCAGATAGGGTGACCTCCATACAAATCAAAACATAAACAGGCATCAACGCCCCCGTCCGTCCGTCCGTTGTGTTGCGTAGTGCAGAGCCGGCTGCCTCTTTTGTTTTGTATATTTTTTTGTAGTAGTATTTCTTCGAGGCGCACGTATGCTGGCTACAGGATTGCGGGGCGTGTGTCTCTCCGACGGTGATTTAGAGAAGAGGGAGTGTTTTTAATAATGTTGCTATGGTGTCGGTTACATTCTTGCCTGCCAGAACCCCGGGACTCACACTCTTTGTTCCGGAGAGATCTCGCTGAAGACACAGCTCATGGGGGCTGGGAGTGCAGCCCAGCCCCCTGTCCTCCTCCTTGGTTTCTGCACGTTCAACAGCCTCTGCCCCTCTTATCTCCTCCCCATTCATGTTCAGTGTGAAGCCCGGCAGACGCGCGAGTTGTAATATTTGTGTGCAACATAAACACCTTTCATCCAGATACCGATATCGGTGTATGAATATGATGGAGGGAGGAAGGATATTGCAGAGTTGCACAAAAACCACATATCGTCGTCTGTTGGCCGGTGTTTACACAACGACGCTGTTTCTAAACCACAGAATGTCCTAGCCGGTAGTGAAGGTCTTATTGGAGCCGGAAGAGGTGGAGGAGGAGGAGGGGTGGGGGGGTGGGGGGGTGTGGGGTTGGCGCTTGTCTGGAGGTTTGGAGCGTTCTGCCGGCTTGGTTTCCGCAAGACTCGCCTGCACACCAACAGCGTTCACGTGCGTCCTATCCCCAGCGCACAGGTGTGGACTGGGACCCTAACTCCCATGGGTCTGGAGCACAGCACTCCCAACGAGCAGCCACCAGCCGAGTTGAGATGCATCCCGTGCACAGCCTCCCCCGTGTACTGTATTATCACACGCCGGTGCGCTCCACTTGGGCCAACTCGATCCCTCAGTGAATCCTAATTGAAGTGCTCTTCGTCTTGTGGTCCGGTGGTGGTTTTGTGGACGGTGGTTTTTGAAGCGCGTGGCCATTCATTAAACGGTGCTCTTGTTGTCGTTTCCTCCCTCCTCTTCAGGCGATGGTGGCGTGTTACCCGGGCAACGGGACTGGATATGTGCGCCATGTGGACAACCCGAATGGTGACGGACGCTGCGTCACATGCATATATTACCTTAACAAAGATTGGGATGTCAAGGTAGGTGAATCACCCCGTCCGACAAAGAAAAGGCAAATGTCTTTCTAGTACTATGTGTATGTTTTTATTATGAAGCTATTTTTCTATTTCACCAAGAATACATGGTCAACGGTTTGGTTTTGGTCGATTTAATAAAATAATTATTACATCGATTTTTTCTTCTTTCATCTTTTTCTGATGTGTTATATGAGAAAAGTCAAGCGCCAGACAATGTTTTCGTCGTGGTCTTCCCGTGTTCTTCTTGTGGTCTCTCCTCCAACTCTTCTTGTATTTGGGTTAACCTCCCTGCTGTGTTTCAGCCCCGGCTAGCCTCGGGAACAATCACTCCTTTTCTTTAATCCCATTATAGTAGTTAAGCAGAGAGCTCCTACCCCCTGCAGCGACTCATTACTGTACGTTACAGTACTGTTCACCCTCCAGTACCTCCCCCACACAGCCACCAGCCCCACCATAACCTGGCTTTAACCCAGTCATAACCTGGATTTACCCAGGTCAGCCTGACTGTGAGCTTGTATTCAGTCAGACAGCTGGTAATGCAAGATTTGTTCTGCTGTGGTTTGAAATGAATAAATCAGAAGACTGTTGATTTGGTGATCAAATTATAAGACTGCACATGTCAATTTCCACAATCAAAATCTGATTCAGGCAAGGCTTGAAACCCAAAATTCAATCTCTATTCATGTGCCGTTTCGCAATCGGTTTGCTGCATCTCCCCCAGACGGTAGAGGTTCGTACATATCACCGGCTCGGCAACGCTGGAGCTCATCTCCTGAATACCGAACAGCCAAATTTGTTCGTTAAGCGTGGGCCGCGTTTGGGAGCTAGGTGCGGAGGCATGGCAATGCTTCATATCCACCAGCCTCCTACTCTCTAACCTGTTAAGGAGATTATTTAATTAAAGGGAGGTCTGGTGGGGATGTATAGCGGTATAGAGCTCTGCCCCAACAGAGGATGGCTGGTCGCTGGCTAGTGTGTCGGGGAATTCCGCGGCAGGGAGAGAAGATGCATGAATGCAAGGTCCTATTCACCGTTGGCCGCTTGCCCAATGCGCTTCACAATGCCATGGGAGTTTCTGTGCTGGCTCGGCCACTGGGGATTCATCTTTAGCCTCGCCTTGAGTTGTTACCCTGGGTATCATACTTTACTTGCTGCTGCACAGCAAGTCCATTGTTCAGTGTTGTCGTTAGTCAAAGCTTAGCAGCCCCGTATGTGAAACTAAATCAATGCATCGTCATATATGGTGTGATTAAAGAAAATGCATATTGGTAGTGTAAATTTCAGTGTAATTCCCGATAAATATGCATCGATGTTTCAACGACTGGCGATAAGCCTATAATGTAAGTCCATCCATTTTCGTTATCCGAGAGTTGAACGCGTAAAAGGTTAATAATTGATTAATCATTAATAATGAATAAGATGCATGACTCACGTCTTTTTCTCAGTTTACAATTTATTTAAACAGGTCCAGTGCCACATTAGTTAAGTGAAACGTTAAACAACTTAAACAAACAGCAAAGAGTAATAAAACAATAAGGTTCCTCTTGAGATGGCTGTTCTTGTCAGCCTTATTTAACCAATGAAGCCGCCAAACAAAACAATGGGAAATGAGAAATGAGTAACAAGGCAGATCAAACAAAACCAAATCCATTTAGTAAGAAATGGTACATTAGGCCTACATTCTCGGTTAATACATTTTTAATCAGTTAAATTCTTCACGGCAATTAATCCATTAAAGATTTAATCATTTACATCCCTACTATATAGGATTTTAAATATTTGGAAATGCTGTAGGCTCCTGAACATTTAAATTATTAAACATTTACGAAAAAAAAAAAATATTTATAAAAACTGACCTATGCGGTCCGTTAGGATTCGTGTGTTATGATTCGTGTTAGGATTCGCGTGGATGCCTGAAACGCAAACGATGACGTCATCGCCCCCCACCAGCTGGGGACGTTAGAGTTGTGTTGATTTTTTTAATTTATTTGATTTGTATTATTTTTGTAGCTTTAAATACAGCCCCATGGTAAATGTAATTACTAACTGTACATTAAAAAGCATTTCTGCTCAATCTACGGATCACTATGCCATTTCTTACAACTTATCCTCAAGTAATCGCTCTTAAATCTTAATACAGCTCCTTACTACTGCTTAATCCTGATGATATACTTCCATATATTATATTGTATATGGAAATAAAATGCTGATTTTTATGTTCATCATAATCAGGGCTTTTCTGTATTTATCAATAATTTATTTATTTTAGTTATATAAACTTCTAGCTAGTCATTTTTTATTTATTTATATGGGGGCAGTAGTTTTCCTAAACCAGCCTAGCCAAGTTCTCAAAGTCTTAAATAAGCCACACCCTAACAAAACGACGGGCACGCTGTTTTATAAAACAACGTTGCCTGGATACCAAGGTGTCAATCAGAGAGCAACATGTCTGTGGAATGATCAAGTTCAGCTGCTCCAACTGTTTGAGCTCTTCAATCTGCCAATCACCTCCACTTGCTACTGCGACCTCACCCCTCATCGGCGTGGAAACCATCGCCAGGGGCATTCACAGCTATGATACGGGACACGGCGTCGGGGATCGTAACGCAGTTCAGGTCCACGGGCTCAGCCTCGCGGGCCAGCTGTCACGGAGCTCTTGGTGCCATCGTGGTGTTAACGCTCTGAAGAGGTTACCAGTGGGTCAGCCATTGCCCGCCCCTCACCCTGCTAATGCTACGTTCGCTTAAAAAACGCCGTTCCACACGCACACAAAACGATAGATTTACAGCCGTGTCTGTGCTTGCGTATTTTCTCTGGCACTCGAAAGCAAAACATCACCGCCCATCTCCCTTTGACCCCGCCGTGCTTTGTTATGGTATCAATGGCCCGGTCTGTGCTGAGGATTGGCCCCCACGTCCTGTTAATGTTGGTGACGCTGCGCGCCGGTACCAGGGTGCCGGGGCCCGTCTCCACCTCACGCCACTGTGCGTGTGAAGAGAGAGACGGGGGGGGGGGGTCATATCAGACCGTGCGAGCTGGAATCCGCCATGCTCGCCACAATCTCACAGCTCTCCTTTACACCCTTTATCCCTCCGGCACACGTTTTCCTGTGCCTCATTCTTCGCGATCCCTCCGCAGGAAGGCCTTCCCCTTCCCTACTGCTTCCCTTCCTCTGTTCCCCTCCCCGGGCCCCCCTCTGTGTCGGGGCCAGCCCTGTTCCTCCTCCTCCTCCTCCCCGCCACCGCCGTCATCACTATCACACCATGTGTAGGGGCGTGTAGGGCTGGGCGATTCATCAAATTTTGATCGTGATTTCGTTTTTAGCGTGAAATGATCACCAAACGAATATAATCAAGTTGAAATGATTTTTTTCTTTTTTTTTTAATTGAAGAAATTGCAGGACAGCTGGATACATATCTGGACATTATTTTCTATTTGACCATTTTGTGTATTTTATTTCAAAGTTCTCATTTTACAAAGTGTTTTTTTTTTTTTTTTAATAGTTTGAATAATCGCGATTTCAATATTGATCAAAATAATCGTGATTATGATTTTTATTTCTTTTTTCTCCATGATTGATCAGCCCTAGCTCGGTGTGACCGTTGTTTTGTCGGTTGTGGTGGTTGTTGTCTGACATTGCGTCTGGCCCTCAAGGAACAGGGAGGCCTGCTCCGGATCTTCCCCGAGGGCAAGACCCAGTTCGCGGACATCGAGCCCAAGTTCGACCGGCTGCTGCTGTTCTGGTCGGACCGGCGGAACCCCCACGAGGTGCAGCCGGCCCACTCCACCAGGTCAGTGCCGGCGAGGGGCCCGGGGGGAGGGGGTGCCGGGGTCAGGCAGGGGTCACCTGTTTGTTAACGATTCTCCCATGATGCACTGCTCCTACTAACTGCTGTTCACCTGGCAGGTATGCCATCACGGTGTGGTATTTCGACGCGGACGAGCGGGCCAAGGCTAAAGAGAAATACTTAACGGGTAAAAACAAAACGTCTCTTACATTAAATCGTTTTTTGTCAAGGTTTGTTGTCAGTTCCTTTCATTGTTTCCACTTCTGTGTTAAAATAAGTATCACTTTATGACGAGACTTGTCTTCTCTTCACCATTGTCTAGGCGCCGGGGAGAAAGGAGTGAAGGTGGAACTCAACAAACCCTCGGACCCCAGCTAATGTCTGCCTCGCAGACCTCCCGCCCCCCCCGCCCCCCCCCCCCCCCTGCAAGAACCCTCAATCAAGTGCTCTGTCCTCAGAAGTGGCCTATAGCGAGCGAGAGAGAGTGTGTATTTTCGTGCGTCTGCGCTTGTACGTGCAACGGCTGGGGTGAATCAACGCGGAGCGCCGACGTCGCTGGAGCGGACGCGGACCATCTCTGTAAGCGGCGGTTTCAAAAAAGCTAAGCTAAATACAATCGCAGTTTCTTTCATTTCACCCCCCGGGGGAACTCGGAAAACCCCGACGGCTTTGATTGTCAAGACATTTTACCGAGAGGAACAGTCGCCCGTTTGTTCGTTTTTCCCCCCCTGCTCCTCCTCCTCATCCGTGTTTCACCTTTTTGGTGTCGCCGGGCTTTTGTGTTAGAGCTGAGCACAGAAGTCAGGCCCAGGTGGACAATTCTGCTTTTTATGCTCTCCACGTTGTGGATCTTGCAGTTGATTCCTTCAAGGTACAGTGTTTTGCATAAGATTGTTTATTGATGCTTTTCACATGGAATGAGCTGTCCTAAGCTGTGGTTTGATTGTACTTGAGTTTTCCAATAGCTCGAGTGGTGAACGCAATTAAAAAGAAACACCTTTTTCTGACCGTTGAATGGTTGCCTTTGTTTGAGTTAATGTGGGTGGTGTGAAAAAACGTGCCACCCCTTTGTCATTCACTTTTTTTTTTCAAGTCATGCAAGCTTGCAAGTTTAAAGAAAACATAAATCTGACTGATCTCTCAAGATTTCAAGTCTGGTCTGAAGGCGGCGAGGTATCATTAACTGCTGCCTGCTGCCCCCTGCTGGACACCACTGAGTAGGGACTTGGTTAATCACAATTTCTGAAATGGCTTATAAAGTAATTGGATTATCCTTAGGGTTAGATATTGTACCAATTTAAATGTATACGTTTTTATTGAAGCACATTAATTTCTTTACAAATGTGTAGGAAAAATCATGTTCATCCTCATCCAGCTTTGCTAGAGCGTATGCAATTAACAGATGTCTTACATTCGGATCCCCTGGAAGAATTGCCACCTTGTGGTCTGGGGGCTTGCGTGCCTCAATGACCCCAAGAGCTATACCAACAGAAGCTTAGGCTCCTGGTAGGGTCGGTCAGGTCGAGGGGTAGAGGTCTGACGAAGTGCAATCCAATGGTCCTCCAGGTTGGGGTTTGAAAAAATATTTTTACGGAAACGGCAACAAAGGAAAAAAACACTATGTACAATGGGCCTCCAGAGTTATCGAAAGATAATAGAATGACTGTCAGTAGTGAAAGCCTTAAGGAAGCTACTGACAGGAAGGTGGGTGCCCTCAACACAAAATGCAAGACCAGGATTGGATTCTGGAATGTGCAAAACAAACAAGTAACAGCAGAAATGATAAATTACAACCTGCATATTCTTGGAATAAGTGAGTAGGTGGACAGAAACAGGCAGACACAAAACCAACACAGGAGAGACTGTCCTGTACTCCGGACAACCAACATCATGAAGGTGTAGCCATCATCCTTAGAAAAGGAATGGAGAAATGTCTGATGGAATGGAAACCTGTAAACAGCAGACTCATCAAAGTCAGATTGTGGGGGAAACACATTAACATCACAATCATCCAATGCTATGCACCAACAAATGATAGTGATGAAATAAATAAGGACATATTCTATGACCAGCTTCAAGCAGAAGACCCCCACCAACAGCAGAAGTAGAGATACAGGAGCCTGAGACTGTCCTTGATGTTTACACTGCACCACCAGAAATAAAATAAATTGTTACAGCCATCAAATCACTCAAATGGAAAAGCCCCTGGGAGAGACGACCTGAATGCAGAACTGTTCAAAGTACACCCAGAACTTTAAGCAAAACTGCTCAAACCACTCTTCACATCCATATGGGAGGGGAAGAGGATACCAAACGATTGGTCAAATGGTGTAATCGTAAAGATCCCCAAGAAAGGTTCCCTAAAAAACTGTGACAACTGGCATGGATTTACCCTTTTGTCAATTCCAAGCAAAATACTAGCAAAAGTCATCATACAAAGAATTTCAGATGCAACAGTCAAGCAGCTCAGAAGAGAACAAGCAGGGTTTCGGAAAGGAAGAGGGTGTGCCGACCAGTTTTTCACTACATCGCAACATCATAGAGCAGTGCACAGAATGGCAAAGACAGCTATATATCAATTTTGTAGACTTCGAGAAAGCATTTGACAGCATCCACAGGGACAGTTTATGGCAAATTCTACGTTTCTATGGGATTCCACAAGAAATCATCCTCATTGTAAAGGGTTTTTACACCAACTTCACATGCCAAGTAGGAAACAGCAAGCACAATTTTGAAGTCAAGACTGGAGTGAGGCAAGGATGCTTGATGTCAGCATTACTCTTCAATACCGTCATACACTGGGTGATGCGAAGAACAACCGAAGATCAACCTAGAGGCATTAGATGGACACTATTTACAACACTTGAAGACCTAGACTTTGCAGACGACTTGGCACTGGTTTCCCATACCCACCAACATATGCAAGAAAAAACAAACAGATTTGCATAACAAATATGACTGAACATAGGCCTGAAGAAAACAGAGGTGATGACCTTAAACACACAACATCCCCCACCTATACAAATAAATGGAATAAATATACCCACAACAGAAGAGTTCATATCTAGGAAGTAATTAGATATGATGGAGGAACAGGTAATAACATCAAAAGCCGACTCAACAATGCAAGAAACACATTCAGAATGATGAACAATGTGTGGAAGTCCACAAACTACAGCATCAACACCAAACTCAAGTTGTACCAGAGCTGTGTTCTCTCCACCTTTCCAAGCTCGGCATTCCAAACAAGAAACCTCTTCTGGCCTAACACCATCTCCAACCAGCAATTACTTGCTCGGACCAACCAAGAAAGTATAGAGACCATCATTACAAGAAGGCGCTGGAGATGGATTGGACACATCATGCGAAAAGAACAGGATAACATTACTAGAACCGCCCTACACTGGACACCTGAAGGCAAACAAAAGAGAGGACAACCCAAAGAAAGCTGGCGGCGAACAGTTGAGAAAGAACTGAAAGCCATGAAGCAGACCTGGAGTTCTATCCAAAAGCTCACCCAAAACAGACAGGAGTGGAGATCCTTTGTTGATGCCCTACATGCCAGTAGGCATAAAGGGCAGTAAAAAAAATTGCATTCAGATAGTGCTACATCGATTACAATAGGCTATTTTAAATGTTTAACTGACACGCAAATGTAAATTTAATGGATAACTGTCAACTGGCACTTACTGGATTGTAGGCCTTATTTAAATTAATATGTTTAACACTGCAATGGGATTCGTCATTTGGTGAAATAACTTTGCTGTCCTGCTCTACATAATCCTTTACGTTTATTTAAGGACTGTTTGATTTAACATCATAAAGCCTGCTGCCAATCCCATGGTAGTGAAGCCTTGGTCCCATTACCTGAAGTGTCCTCTATCAAACCAATAGTATGGTCCTAAAGCTTGTTTTCCCACAACTTCAACTCATGGTTGGCACCGTAAATACTATAATAGGAGTAGCATAATTCCATGAATTATAAGAAGTCCAATCTTTGTCCATATTTTTTTAAAGCAGTAACAGATGTACACAGAATAAAACTCCCTTTATTATGAATTCAACAAATCTATTATATAAACAATCACAGTCTATGTATCAATGTAAATACATTTTATAATGGAACACATTGGACTAACCAAAACACAGAAATATATTAGATATTTGGCATGAACTATGCACTAAAACCAAAGAGGAAGAGAATAGCTATACTTCTTTTACCATATTGTGCAAGTTAATGTCCCGATTTAAGGACTCAAATATATCTGTAGGAAAAGCTCTGTTAGCTCTTGTTTGTAGACCAAAAAATAGGGCCATCAAAAAAAATAACCCAGAATGCATAAAGTCCAGGGTGACGTCCCGATATGTGCCACTTGTCTCTGAGTCATGTGCAAAAACAGTGGATGCCTGATAGGTCAGGTCGGCTGTCCATCAGTATGGGTTCAGCTCCTCTGGGGGCGGAGCCAGGAATGGAGGCTCCTCCCCCCCAGTGTAGGCAGTGATAGTGCTGCTCTGGCTCCCCCACTCGCAGCCATCAGTGGTCACACTGTGGCACAGAGAACCAAACACTTTAATGGTCATCCTTCAGGGGATATCTGTCTGCCAGTCACAACATGATGTGACTTCCTCCAATATAGTTTCATATCTATTTGCAGTTTTACAAAAAAATAGTTAGTTTATAGTTTACAAAAAAAACAATTTTTATTTTTATATTATATTCACATTCAATTTTGGCAATCCACAATAAAAATTATATTTCCAAAAATGACAGGAGCTAATAAGCTAGTCCAGTAGTCTGGGAGTTTTGACTATCTGCTGGTTAACGGTGAGCATATCTTAAATACGCTGTGTGACAGTGCTGGGGAGGAGACAGTGGTCTTACTACCTGGGTCTGATGTTCTGGGGGATGATGCTCCAGGCCAGGTCGTCATCGCTGTCATAGCGACGGGGGTTGTCGAAGAAGTACGCCCTGGACGAGAACCCATGGCCCGAGAGACCTGGCCCGCTCTGCAGCCAATCACAGACCACAGATTGAGTTAATTAACACCACACTCCCATTGGTCAATCAACATCCATGACGACCTTTCCATTAAATGAATCTATATAATTATGAATGTTGTTAGTATGGATTTTGTTATTGTTAATAGATTACTACAAAACAATTCCATTTACATTTACACTTATGGCATTAAGCAGACTTTTTATCCAAAGCGACTTACAATAAGTATATTTGTCAGAAAAAAGAGAAACAATATATTGCTGTCGTACAGTGAAGATATTCATAGAAACAAGTGCCAAGCACTAACAATCGTTAGGTTAACCCATTCCCATATACAACAAATATAGCTAGGATAAGACGAGCAATATAATACGATGTATACCCGATGCCCCAGTTCCAGCACATTAATGTTAATGTGAATGTTTTACTGATCGGATACGGCAAGTCTTATCTACTGGTTAGCTCTGCTGGTCTGGATATGTCACCGCTTGTATTCTTCTTATTGGTCGTAGTGTTATCCAATTGCGTGCAGTGATTTTCTAATGCACGTGATTTTCTAATGCATGCTTGGGGCCGCCCCTCAAGTTGGGCCATTTTCATTACTCGTTGCCAGACCCTACAGCTTTCTAGATGTGGGTTTGGATTTCCAGGCTAGTGACCACAATTAAAGACGGCTAAATTGTGGAGATCCAAGAAAATGGAGATTCTTTAGTATTAGAACCACTAAAGAGAAGCTAAAGCCCAGACGTGGGACGGAGAGACGAGAGGGTCCCTACCCGGTCCTGGGTGGGGCGTCGGACCCTGAAGAAGTAGACCACCAGAGAGGTGGGCAGCAGCTCCCACACAAACAGGACCACCCCGAACACAACGTAGCCGGCATCGCCCAGGGTCGACCGCAGATCCGCCTGCACACAAACACCCAGCAGAGGATCGCACAATGATACAACCTCCCGCTGATCATGAAGCAAACACACACATATTCCAACGCTTCTTTAATCAAACATGTGCTTTGATGTTATTTTACGAGCAGACGTCCCCACCGTCCCCAGGTAGAGCGGCTGGTTGGTAACTGGAAGGTTGCTAGTTCGATCCCCGGCTCCTCTTAAGTGTGTGTGTCGAGGTGTCCCTGAGCACGACACCTTACCCTAAATGCTCCTGATGAGCTGGCTGTCGCCTTGCTGGTTGTCACCGTCATCAGTGTGTGAATGTGTGCATGAATAGGTGAATGTTAGGCAATATTGTAAAGTCCTCAGCCACTGGTTAGAAAAGCGCTGATGCAGTCCATTTTACCTTTTTGTTTTACACATCTCCCTGTTCACACAGTTTTTATAGGTTGACCTCATCGATCCTGAACAGCAAACAGCCCAGTCTTTTCCTATTGTTGTTATCTATTTCAGTGCTTTCTTTAATTCACCACTGTCCTGCACTTGCTGGCGCCCACATTTCTCATCCAGTGCTCACTTATCGTATTCTATCTGGAAGGGTGTAGTTCCCCTTAACTGTAAACAGGCCGTACCTGGTCTGAGACGTTGTACCAGTCGTAGTCAAAGGAGTTGATGGTGTTGCTGGACAGAGCCAGCACCACCAGGTTGTAGCAGGCCCTGGAGGTGTATAGCAGGATTACCATGGCTCCTATCACTGTCACCTGGCACACGGACGTCCCCTGACATATCCACACACAAACACATTGATCAGTTTTGAAACACACGTTGATTAGTGGAAAAGGTGGCTGTCTATAATGTAACCCTAGATACAGCCTACTACTAACTCTCTGAAAGTGTTATTTCAATATTCACTATGTAACATCACAAGCTACTTCAAAATAACACTAGTTACCTACTTTTTAGAAGTACTTACTTTTCAGAGAAAATACTTCATACTCAATTCTTCATGTCTATACTGCTAATATGCCAAATTACAGCTATACACATCCTGAAGTTTAATCGTACACATGCTGTTTACTGAGGAAAGCAAAGCAAACCCCTTGTGTGTTATTCTAGGGAGCCCCACCATGTTACAACACAACACAACAACAACAACTGAATCTAGTCTCTAACCAAAGAGTATAATCTATAAAAGTATAATCTCAAGAAACCGTTCATTCCTCAATCACCGCCACATCCATCCTGCCAGCGTCCTATCCTCAGAATCAGAATAGTTTATTGCCAATTATGCTAACATTATCGCTCCCCCATTCTCCTCACCTTCGACTCCAGGTAGATGTTGGCCAGGGACATCTTGGCGATCTTGTAGAGGCACGCGGCGAGGGACACGGCGCACAGGACGAAGAGCGTGTCATTGATGGTGACCCGCACCAGCACCACGGTCCGGGGGTCGGCCGCCGTCATCCTGACCAGCAGGGCGCAGGCCAGGTTGACCAGCAGGAAGAGCAGGCTGATGGAGAGGAAGAGCAGGTAGAGGGGCAGCCTAGGGAGAACAGGGGGTCAGGGGGTCAGTCTTGAGTCACACCATGCTGCTGTTGTCGCTGCTACACGTCACGGTGCAAAGGGCATGCTCCTGGAGTCCTGGTACGCAAATAAAACGTGTTTCTGAAGTGTGTGGTTGTTTACGTGTTGGCAGTCTGATCGGCCTGTGTGGACGGACGGATGTTCACAATCAATGTCATTGATTTAGGTGAAAAATACAACGATTCATCATAAATGAAGGCAAGACACAGTGTACTGCTTTTGAACAGAGAGAGAGAGAGAGTGCAAGCAAGAGAGCATGCTACAGACCCTAAATCGTGAAAGGCATGTATTTGCTTCTCCGTGTCAAACAAATGCAAGACAATGTTGAGGAAGAAAAGGACATCCCATAGCATCATACATTTGAGAAGAGACTTGAAGAGAGAAGAGATTTGAGAAGAATACCACAAGCGGTAGTTGGGATTTGGTTTAGTGAAGTGGTTCATGACCCTGTTGTGAAGCAGTTTTTACAAGTTGTTACATGCAAATATGCCAGAAAACAGTGTGTCTATGCACATGCACACGCACAGATCTGAACAGTAAACCTGATCAGTATACTGGTGGTCAGACATACCTGTATCTCAATAGCTCTGGGTCATATTTTGACTTTGCTTTGAAAACAACCTGTTTGGAGGAAAAGGGAATTAAATGAGAAGTCATCAGGCAAAAGCATGATAAAGTTATTTAAGGCATGTTTCACTTCTCTCTTCTGAAGGCTCAAGCAGCCATGAGCATTCATTATTCAGAATTTGATTATGAAACTGCAAGTCCAGATTAAAAATTGTTGTTTTCACACAGCTGCTAGATTCTACAGCACTAAACCCAACCTCTGTGGGTACCTGCCATAGCGCCTCCACCCTTAACTAGAATCAGTAGAGCGGGCTACTGCAAGAATTGGTGTACATCTTTGGTCACTGTTCTGTACTTGTATGTTGTTGCAAATAATGCACACTTTCATGGTAAACATCTGATCATTTTGCTGGTACAACATAGGGATAAATATTAACTTGTTAATCACATTTGCACCCATAGTTCCCTGAGCATTTAATCATGTCCAACTTCACGAGGGTTAAACTTTTGAGTGCTCGATAGGACTTGCTAGGCTAATCCTTTGGGGGTCAACTAGGCATTGAGTCTGGTTTTGTCTGATATCCTCACACCACAATCTTCTATCTGAAGTACATTAAGCAATGGCTGCTTATCTGTTTCAACTTCATCCTGGAAACAACTCAGAATGCAGGACACACAACACAACAACACAAAACACAAACGGATATCACATTCTCCACACGTCAAGGTTTCCCAGCCGGCCCAGTGAGCTCTGGCGCCACACTCACCTGTGCAGAGTAGAGGTTCATGAGGCAGAGGGTGAAGAACTGCAGGCAGACGGGGCAGCAGTACAGCAGCCAGAAGGGCAGGGGCCCCAGTGTGTTGGCCCTCAAGCAGTCCTGGAAGTAGAAGGAGAAGAGCACCGTGCGCAGGGCGGCCCACAGCAGGCACAGGAACAGGAACACCGTCTGGTAGCTCAGCCGCTTGTGTCCGTACCGCAGCACCAGCCAGAGCTGCGAGTACACGCCGACGAAGAGCAGCGAGTACAGGATGGTGTAGGCCACCGTCAGCCCCAGAGTCACGTAGGTGGGCACAGCGGGGCTGAGGGTGGAGGGGGCCAGGGCCACGCCGCCGGCGGGTAGGAACCGTGGCTGGGCCGTCCTCATCCCAGCCGGGGGCTCCATGGCGAGCGGCTTTCCCCTCCCCGAGCGAGGGAGGGAGGGCCGGAGGAGGGTAGAGCTAGAAGGAATGAATGTAGAAGGGGGAGAGTAGGGGCCTCTCTCCCTTTCTCTGGCTGTCTCTGAGCTGCCGCCGCTGTCTCCGGTTCCCCCCGGACCCCCCCCCCCCCCCGCCCCCCCCCACCACCACCACCACCACCACCTCTTACCACCGGCCGGTCTGCACGCTGCAGCGGGTCCCTCCCGGAGACGAGCCGTGCTGGGAGGCGACGCGGTTTAAACGATCCAGAAGGGAGCAGGGAAGGAGGGAAGGAAAGGATGTTGTGAATGGCGCGATAGTGGGGGGGTGGGGGGGGTGGGGGGCGTGTGTCAGGAGCAGGGAGAACGGAAGAGCAGGAGAGGAGAGGTGGTGGAGAAGCACTGCTGGAGCCGGTCGCGGAGGCACATGATCGGACGCCGGAGAGAGAGAGATGAGGCGAGAGAGAGACAGAGACAGAGAGAGAGAGAGAGAGAGAGAGAGAGGGAGAGAGAGAGAGTGCGGCCAGTCAGCAGTCGAGAGCAGGAAGCTGCATTGTGCTGTAGCTGCTGTAGCCAAGAGAGAGAGAGAGAGAGAGAGAGAGAGAGGCAGAGAGCTCACAGGCACAACCCCCCTCCCCGTCCTCCTCCGCCTCCTCCCATCCCTGACGCAAGGCCGTACGCATCAGCTGACGTACTCCTCTGTACCTTTTAACCCTATCCTGGGGGTTCCCACAGCCCGGGGGGAGAGAGAGAGAGAGAGAGAGAGAGAGGGAGAGAGAGAGAGAGAGAGAGAGAGAGAGAGAGAGAGAGAGAGAGAGAGAGAGAGAGGGAGCGAGAGAGAGAGAGAGAGAGAGAGAGAGAGAGAGAGAGAGATTATTGTATAATAAACCCAAGACATGGTTTGATTCACTACATTATCCTGCTTTTAATTCTGCTACTTGCTAAAGAAATCTAGAGAACCAGTGAGTGAGAGAGAGAGAGAGAGAGAGAGGAGGGAGACACTGCTGCACTTTGTCAAACTCCGGACGCTGCAGACGAGGCTGTCGTGATGAGAAACGACCAGTAGACCACGGAGGACTCTGACATCGCTCCATCTCCTGTTTCACCTCTTGGAGCACTGTTGCAAAAGTAAACAACGTCAATTTAAATGGAATGTATACAACGATGTCACAGCTGAAGTAAATGCAGTAATCTACTATTTGACAATCAATCAAATAAATCAAATGTGGGAATGTTAGGCATATTATTTAAGCGTCATCCTCCCCGACACTGGGTCATGTGAACACAGGGGGAGCCGTGAGGAAGAAGACCTCTCCCAGTCCCCTTTGACCCTGCTGCAACATTTGTCCAACTTTGCACCACCCAAGTCAAACAGAAAATGTTGCTGCTTTCTCAGCAAAATCACTATTGATGGATCGCTGGAAGGTAGCTGGGTGGGTTTGTTATGTAGGTAAGAGGTCCACATGCTTTAGGGTTAATACAGTGAAAAGGTTATGGGATAGGAGGGATAGAGAGTATTGGTTGATCAATAGGAACCTTGTTCCCAGACAGTCCTCGGATCCCATGTCTTATCCTGTTATCCTGACTATATCGGTGCTGCCAAACAAGCAGCACTCAACAATATCATTGTGTTATATCACATTGTTTTACAGTGGAGACAATGCCAGCTATATATATCTGAATCCTGTAAAAAAAAAAAGCCTATAAAAGCCTATAAAAAGATTATTCATTTAAATCCATAATTCGGCCACCAGGTGTCACTAGAATCCTATTTTTGAGATAAGCATAGAGGATGTTGAACCGCCTTATTTATCTTCTTCTGACCAAAACTAAACGTTACTAATTAAATTATTCCATGAAATATCTCATGTTTAATCCAAACTGAGAAACGTGGAATGTTGTGTGACTCATTATTAAAAAAATAACACGAGGCGGTAGGGCCAACAAATGGAGCCGTTCGTCACGTGGCAAAAGTCCAATTAGTGTATGGAACAGTAGGCTCCACTGTCCTTTACGTAACGATCAATTAACTCGGCCAATTAACTCAGCCTTCTGCCATTCAACGGTCCGCCACTCGGCACCCATTCAAGTCTGCTGATACAGTCTTCATAAAACCTCATAACTTCATAAAAGTGTCACGTAACTACACCTGACCATCGATGTATAGACTTTCATTTAAAGCTCAACGCTACGTTTCTATCTCCCGTTATTCCCGTGATGACTGAGATTTGATGCCTAGAATTCGTTTTATATACGTGGTTTCCCATGATCTAGGAGGACACCTAACCTCATAATCCCTCACTTAGACAGAGCGAGGCTTCATGAATCACAGCTCCACTATCAATGAACTTGAGCGAACCTGCACAACCAACGTTGCTTAATGTTCACCAAAAAGTAAAGTCTGTCTCTCTGTCTCTCCCACTCATAATCTCTTCCCAGTTTGTAGTCGAGCAGGAACAACCCGCGCCCCTCACAACCTCAACTCCGCCCCGTGGTCGACCCCTTCCCAGACCTCCAGTCCACCACACTCTCCCAGGCGTCACTCTCTGGTCTACCTACCCTCAGAGAACCCCCCCCACGACCAGATCCGGTGGCACCAAACCCCGAACACGACGATGGGTTTCCAGGAGCGGGGTGGTCTTCTCCGCGCGACCCTCGTGGTCTCGCTGGTATCGTGGGTGCAGTGTGTGAGCAGAGGGGAGCTCTTCCCCTTCGGACCGTCCCGGGACCAGGCGCTGCAGCCGGGGAACGACCAGACGCTGCAGCTCGCACTGGATAAACCAGTGTTATTCTATGATGAAGCCTTCAATAACATCTATGTAAGTTAAATTATATAAGTTATATCTGCTTATCCTATAACCATGTATCACCATCATTTGTATGTGTCATCACATGTTTGTTAATAATGAAAATATTATTGAAAATATATTGTAACTAAAATATTTCGGTGACGTCAGTGTTGCGCAGTACGTATTATTGATCTACATGCTCGTCTATTGGAAACTTTAAAATACAAATGGGACATTTCAGACGTTCCTTTAACCATCAAAGGTGTTTAGAAACGCAGTTTTTATTGATGTACATCATGCTGTTTAGACTGGGCTCCTCTGTGGAATGCGGTGTGGCCACGCTACCTTGCGTGGTGTTATCGTTTCACTGTTGACCAGGGGCCAAAGTACTCCACACATCTTATTTTGCAATCCATCCCAAAGCAATGACCCTCTGGCAGAAGTTATGTTAGGGCTTACTTGACTGAATGCTCTCGCATATTGTCAAAAGATAATATTAAATCTAGGACTAGTATCTTAGAGGGATCATGAATCGATTAAAAAAAAGGAAATTCTGTTTAGAAAATCTGCTCTATTGACAGTCGTTCTGACTCTAGAACATAACAGGGCTTGTAACAACTATGACAATACAACATAACAACATAACATATAACAATTATGTCTATAGGTACATACTGAATATATGTTCTTATTGTATTTTCATAATTCAGAATCACTTTAAAGTATATTAAAACAATTGGCTTTGAAACCCAAGAGCGTAGCGATGCCCTTATCAAGTGATAGTGTATAAGTATATTAAAGCTGTCCTTGTACATGTTTACTAGTTGTGACAGCATGAGCATATTAATGTTGCGGGCAGAGAAAGGTTTAATACTACACGTGTGTAGGTTAGGTTTCTATTATGTGCTCCCTAAACTGGTGTGGCTGTGTGCGGAAGGCGAGTTATGTGTGCTTCTGCAGTGATTATTATGGCCTGTCGAGTGTCTTGTTAAATGATCAGGCCACATAAATGGGTGTCCTAATATGGCTATGCCCCGTGGGGGAACACTAACAGACATGATGTAAAGTTTATTTAAAAAAAAGTAAATAATTACACTTGTTACAAGTTCATTGTTGTCTCTGTGTTGGGATTCAGGTAGGATTAAATCTGTAGTTTGAAATGCCTACTTTTTTTCAAGGGGCCAGATGTGAGCAGTTGGGATTGCTTTTCCCAGTGCTGTCTCGCTTTCTGGCAGGAAGTGGCTGTGGTGAAGATTATTGTGCAATCTGTAGGATCTCTGGGTCTGGGCTAAGGACAGGAAACAGTATGGCTCTGGCCACAAGCGGGGTGCTAGTCTTTCCAGGCGCTTACTCGGGAAGTACAATAAATAACAATGTGTGTGTGTGTGTGTGTGTGTGTGTGTGTGTGTGTGTGTGTGTGTGTGTGTGTGTGTGTGTGTGTGTGTGTGTGTGTGTGTGTGTGTGTGCGTGCGTGGGTGCGTGGGTGCGCGTGTGTGCGTTTGTGTGTGTTTGATTTTGCCCAAATATTTACAGGACCCTATTTATTTATTTATTGAAATGATTTAACAACTCTGCATGAGTTCATTAAGAACTTTACGAGTGTGTAGAAAGAGGAAACACTGTGGCCGCAGAACACATCTTGTGTGTTTGTTCATTAGAGACTCTAGTGGGCCAGGGCAGCTGCCCTGAATCATTAGTCTAATGAGCATGGAATAGAGATCAAAGTGGGCACCAAAGCACACACACTGGGTTCACCTCCACCGCCGCAGAAAGCCTGCCTGTGTTATTCCAGCTCTTTTGGAACATGTCTGTAAAAGCCATTAGGTCATCGCGGGCCCCCACCCCCACCCCCACGCTACTAACTGGAACCCCTTTTTCAATTACATTTACATGTAGGGCATTTAGCATATGCTTTTGTCCAAAGCGACTTACCAGCATTTATACACACATTGATACACTGATTGCGTTGTCAACCATCACCGATGTAAAATGTTTTGCCTGTATGTACGTGTGTCAATCAATAACCGTACCGTTTGCGCTCCTCGTTTCAGGTCAGCTCCAACGGCTTTGTGGCCACGGCCCAGCCGCCCGCCGAGTCCGAGTACCTGGGCAGCATGCCCGCCAAGTTCGGCATGCTGGCCGCGCTGCAGGGTGACCTGGACACCAGCGACGGCGTCGGGAAGGTCTTCTTCCGGCAGGACCACAGCGCCGCCGTTCTGCGGCAGGCGGCCGACCTCATCGACGGGGCCTTCCCAGAGGACCCGGCGGTGAACCCCACCCACGTGGTGGTGGTGACCTGGGTGGACGTGGCCAACCATGAACCCCCAAGCAGAGGGGACGGCGTCAAGAAGGTGAGATCCACTGGACAGGACGGCCATGGAGAGAGAGGGCTGAACTGAACCCACTGATTCATATCGCTGATCTTTCGTCCCACAGAGGAACACCTTCCAGCTTGTGATCGCCTCCCATGAGACGGCCTCGTACGCCATCCTGCTGTACGAAAGGGGCGGTGTGCAGTTCCACTCCACACCCATAGGGGGCGCTAGTGTGCCATTGCAGGTCGGCTTCAGTAAGGGTCTGGTCAAGGGCTTCTTTTACTCCACCCAAGGGCCCTACTACCCCATCGCCAGCGATGAGACCACCGTCAGGGAGCTAGCAGAGTAAGTATCTTAGCGCCCACCTGCTGAATCTTATGAACGCCCCTCATGCATTTAAAAAATGTGGTTCCTGAATACGTGACGATTGTGTGAGGAGTCATGGTTCCGATCGGTTCCCATCCCTCTCAGGGAGACCAACGCGGGCGTGCGCGGCGTCTACGTGTTCGAGGTTGGAACGTCGCCCCTGTTCTCCAATGTGGCCCCCGGCGAGGTCCCCAACCTCCCGGCCGAGAGGCCCCAGGAGCCGGCCCCGGAGCCCAGGAGGACCAACTATGACGCGGGGCAGCAGCTGGAGGACCCCTCTCTGCCGTTCCACCCCAACTACCACCCGGTGCACCCCGAGGTGCTGGTGGTGGACGACACCGACATCAACGTAGACGGTGGGTCTATGTACATGTACATTTACATTCAGGGCATTTAGCAGACACTTTTATCCAAGGCGACACACAACAGTTCGCATACACATTCACTCACCAATGGTGGCGTCAACCACACACGGTGACAGCCTAGAACAGTTAGGGTTAGGTCGGTGTCTTGCTCAGAGACACCTCTACACTCTAGGAGGAGCCAGGGATCGAACTAGCAACCTTCCGGTTACAGGTCAACGCGTTCTACCTCCTAAGCAAAACCAACCCTCATATGTGAAGCAGGGGGGTCTACGATCCTGCCGTTTACTGTGGTAGTGCTATACTGTTGAACCTTACATGTTGAGTGCTGTCATTCCAAACATCTTCTATGCTCACTGTAATGTCTGCTCCGCTCGCAGTGTTCCGGTACAACTCCGAGACCTGCGCCGCCGGCAGAAGCAACTGCGGCCCCTTCGCCGAATGCCGGGACTACACGGGCGGCTACTGCTGCCACTGCACGCCCGGTTTCTACGGCAACGGAAAACAGTGTGTGGCCGAGGGTGAGAACCTGGTCCTGTGCCGCATTAAAAAGCCAACGGGCGCTAGGAGGTGTTCGGCGAGACGTTGAAATGACGGTTTTGGCTCTTTTCTCCACTGCAGGAAAACACCAGCGGATCAACGGGAAGGTGCAAGGAAGGGTCTACGTGGGCCACTCCCCCTCGCCGGTGGAGTTCAGCAACAACGACCTCCACTCGTACGTGGTGGTCAACGATGGGCGCTCCTACGTGGCCATGAGCGACATCCCGGACAGCTTGGGGCCCTCGCTCCAGCCCCTGTCCGCCCTGGGCGGGGTCATCGGATGGGCCTTTGCCCTGGAGCAGCCCGGCTTCAAGAACGGCTTCAGCATCGTCGGTGAGGGAAAGACTCTAGACCGTCAGACCGAGCAAGACCAAAACCATTTGGGTTTGCCTCTGCTTTGCCGCTTCAAGTGACGTCGTCGTTATTTGCGTCGCTCATGAATATTTTAACTTAACTCAAGAAGCGTGCAACTGTTGATGCTGCACCATCGCTCTGAAAAGCTTGACGTAAGGAGTAAACGCCATCCCCTTGATGTAGTGTCAAAGAAAGGATTCTCCCTGCATTACCTCATCTCGGACCCAGAACAGGGAGGGAGGGATGGGATGGGCTGGGGCGTGTGGGAGGGTCGCAGTTCATTCTGAGCAATTCAATTCAATTCAATTTTATTTATATAGCCCATAATCACAGGTACAGTCTCAAAGGGCTTACAGGCCGCGTGTTTATGACACCCCCTTGACCCTAGCCCCCCAGAAGGCAAGAGAAAACTCCCTTAATTAGCAAGGAACAAATCTTGAGAAGCATCAGCGGGACGCTCTTCTTGATGTTTGTCCCTCCTCCTCCTCCTCTTCTGCAGGAGGGGAGTTCACCAGGAAGGCGGACGTGACCTTCCAGCCCGGCAACGAGAAGCTGAGCATCACGCAGGAGTTCAAGGGCATCGACGAGCACGACCACCTGGTGGTGAGCACCACACTGGAGGGCCGGGTCCCCGAGGTGCCCCGGGGGGCCACCGTGCAGCTCGAGAAGTACTCAGAGATCTACCAGTACTCCAACAACCGTAAGACACCAAGAGTCAGTCACGTCAACGTCACAAATAACTTAAGTTGTGGATACATTTACATTAACAACAACAAGTAAATCAGTAGACAATCGCAAACTTCTAAGTTGCAAACAATGCTGCTGATCAGGCATTATGTTTGGCAGTATATTAAATATATATTATATATTATATATATTATAGATTTTGATTCTGTTGACAAATTAGTAAAAGTCCTTCCTAAACATGATCGTATGCTGATAAATCACAAACTTTTCTTGATTCTTGAGTTTGCCTTGCAAACTATCATGTTATATACACATGTGCATTAGCCTTTATCCATCTCTGTGTGTTTCTGCTAATGCTGTTAGACGTGACCTTGTCCAATCCCCAAGACGCTTCTGAATCATCGCTCATCTTCCCAGCCTTTCAGGCTGGGAAGCCATACCTTGTTTGTTAGTTTAAACCCCATCTGTCCCACCGCTCACCAGTCATCAGCTCCTCGTCCACGCGGGACTACGTGGTCAGCCTTCCCGAGGGCACGTCCGAGACCAGGACGTACCAGTGGCGCCAGACCATCAGCTTCCAGAGCTGCCAGCACGACGAGTCCCTCAGGGCCATGAAACCCACCCAGATGCTCAACGTGGACCAGATCTTTGTCATGTACGACTCCACCAATCGGCTCATCCGCTACGCCATGAGCAACAAGATCGCCGACGTCAACGGTGAGGTCATGCACGTTATTCTCGTCCCTGTGAGACTTCCTGTTTTGGCGTTATTTCACTTCCTTCCTGGTGTACTCGTGGTCCACATCCTGGCACCAGATAGAGCATGCAGGACTATTCTGTCCTGATCGCCTGGTGATTACTGTGGTGATTGTTGAGGGGAGGCTAGCAGCGACCCTTATATATATATAGAGAGAGAGAGAGAGAGAGAGATCTTATCTTCTCATCACAACCTATATATATATAGAGCGAGAGATCTTATCTTCTCATGACGACCTATATATGTACTGTATATATAGACCGTGAGATCTTATCTTCTCATCACGACCTAGAGCGAAAGATCTTATCTTCACATGACAAACTATATACAGTATATATATATATATATATATATATATATATATAGCATGAGATCTTATCTTCTCATGACGACCGTCATAGACCCATGTCATCGTTGTACATGACCCCGTCCTGTGTGTCCTGGACTCAGGCGGAGAACCCGAGGAGAACCCTTGCTTCACCGGGAGACACGGGTGCGACACCAACGCCGTCTGCCGCCCGGGACAGGGCACCCACTTCACCTGCGAGTGTGCCGTCGGATTCGACGGAGACGGTCGCTCGTGCCGCGGTACGGACGAAAAATGTGTCCAAAACCTCCCATTGTGTGTAAATACATGTATATGAATACAAGAGACTTTGAAGGGGAAAGAAATATATATATATATACATTATTATTATGTATAAATAGAATTATATATATTATAATATTTTTTTCAGACGGGTATTTTGTAGGGGTTCACCTACATATGAACCCCCACCTACATCGGTAACAGTCACATTTACATGATGAATGATTCCATCAGGGATGGTATGTATCTGTAAGGAGCCATCGTTTGATTGGCCATTAGTCCCAATTAGTAATTCCTTCCTTCCTGGGAAGCTGGGCACTCCTTGACAATTAGCAAAGCGGGACCTCAGAGTAAACAAAGCCACCGTATTACTGCGCCACATGGTCCCAGACCAAACATTCAATCAAAGGACAGCATATCCAGTTCCCAGCCCCCTCTCAACATATCTGGAGAGAGAGAGAGAGAGAGAGAGAGAGAGAAAGGGAGAGAGAGATCAGACAGGAACTGCTGCAGGGCAGGAGGAGGAGAGAGAAAAGGGACGTTTTTCAGTCACCATAAAGATAGATTCTGTAGATTGTTGTAATTACTTAATTACTTTGTAATTACTTTTAATTACTTAAAACGCCCACGATGATCTTTAGAAAGCGGCATCAGGAAAACAATAATGTCCAGAGTTCCCAGAGTTCAGTGGGAGACTGTAATCAACTGCAGTTCTTTGATGATTCCCTCGTGACTGTCGTTTGTCTGTCTGTATGCCCTACCAGATGTGGATGAATGCAGAACCATCCCTAATATCTGCGACCAGAATGCCATCTGCAACAACCAGCCCGGAACCTTCCGTTGTGAATGTCACGAAGGCTATCAGTTTGCCACTGACGGCCATGCGTGCTTGGGTATGTGGCGTGCGTGCATTGCAAAGTGCAATTGCAAGTCTCCGGTAATAGTGGGTTGAAATGTTGGCACAAACAAACGTATAAAACATAAACGGTAATATAAGGCATAAAACCTTTGTTTATCACAAATGTCGAGTTATTGAGGCGCATGATAAGTAGTATGGCATAGCTGAGTTGAGCTAGAAGGAATAATTAGGGTCCAGGAGTGTGTGTGTGTGTGTGTGTGTGTGTGTGTGTGTGTGTGTGTGTGTGTGTGTGTGTGTGCTTTTCTTACTTTCTGTATCAACCTTCCTAATGCTTGCTATGGACCAGGGGACGACTCACTATCATTAGCTTCCAGTGTTTGCGATGTGTGTTTGCTACATCAAATCAGAACAGAAGAACTCTTAAAAACTTTATTTTCACTGCCTCGTACTATCCATCCCTTTAATGACACACCTGTCGGGGCTTCATTCATTTTATTTCAACATTAATATGGAGGGTGAATCCCAGTTTGACATCCCGCTCATCCTCCTCTTCAACAGAGGTCAGCCGGCCCACCAACCACTGTGACGAAGGGTCCCACGACTGTGACATCCCTGAGCGCGCTCAGTGCAGCTACACCGGAGGCTCCGCCTACATCTGCTCCTGCCTGCCAGGATACATAGGCGATGGCAGAGTGTGTCAAGGTGATCGATGACGGCGCACACAAGCACACAAGCATCATTAACACGACAAGTTGCAGCTTTCTGGCTTGGCAATAAAAAGTATTTCACTAGTGCACTGAAACGATCCACACAGAGATGGTTGAGCGGAATATGTGTTAACAATAAGGATACTTCACTCAAGTGTCTTGCTTTAGTTATTACAACCAGGCCTGCCTCCGCATTCCACAACAAGGATCGTGAGGACATAATTGTTAAACCATGCGACCGGCAAGCTGAGAGTAGATTGGTTATACATCTGGTACAACTAAACAGCAGGACATGAAACACAGCAGATGGTGAATGTATATCTCCCCCCCCTCCCACCATACACACACACACTCTCAAGAGGTTCACCCATTCATATTTTCCATCCCCTCTCTCCTTTCCGCCACATCTCTCCTGTCCTCTTGTTCTGTACACTACCGGTATCTGCTGAAATCATCCATACACAAACGACATGGCCTTCACCAGATCTTTAAAACTGGACCTCAGGCTCTCAACTGGGCGGCATGTGGCTCAGGAGGTAGAGCGGGTTAGCTGGTAACCAGAAGGTTGCTAGTTTGATCCCCGGCTCCTCCTAGCTGAGGGTGGAGGTGTCCCTGAGCGAGACGCCTCACCCTCACTGCTCCTGACGAGCTGGCTGTCGCCTTGCATGGTTGACTCCGCCGTCGGTGTGTGAATGAGTGCATAAATGGGTGAATGTTAGGCAATATTGGAAAGCACTTTGAGTGGTCACTGATCGCTGTGTAAATGCAGTCCATTTACCATTCATCAACGCCCAGAGTAACGGTCTCCTCCTGCGTTGTTTCTGTCTCGTGTCTTGATTCCCGAAGACTCGGATGAATGCCGGCCTGGCAGTTGCCACCAGGACGCCTTATGCTTCAACACCCAGGGATCCTTCACCTGCCAGTGCAGGCCAGGTTACTATGGAGACGGCTTCCAGTGCGCCCCAGGTGAGAGTCTCGGAATGTGAGCCCCCCTGTGGCCACGGAGAGCCTTGATAACATTCACCGTGCTCCCTCTGGAACACAGTGGGTTTAATCTGCTGTTAATGAGGCTGGGGTCGAATCAGGATTTGACCCCATTCTTATTTTTAACAAAATGTTATCAATGGTATTAATGAGGCTGGGGTTATTATAAAAGGGCTGTAGATCGTTTTTCTGCCATCAATCAGAAATGTCTGGCTGGAGAACGATAAAAGACATTTTCAGTCTTAACTAAATTCCATATTTCGTTTTTTTCGAGGAGCTCGTTCTATAAATGGGTGTTCCAAGAGTTTCCAGTCTTATATTTGAATGGATTTATATATGCTCCCCAGAGAGGACCAAGACCCAGTGTGAAGCCCACAGAGACAGTCTCCTGGGGGCCTCAGAGTACCGGCCCCGGCCAGTCGGCCACCACGTCCCCACGTGCAGCGACCGCGGCGACTACACGCCGGTCCAGTGCCACGCCAGCACCGGACACTGCTGGTGTGTGGACCACCGCGGCCAGGAGATCCCCGGGACGCGCTTCGGGCCGGGCCAGCGGCCATCTTGTGAGTAACACCTCCGAGGGGCTGAATACAAAATGACTCCTACAGTCGCCGATGCAGTAGTATTTTACACAACGTATGAAACATTATTCTGCACACTGGGCACTTTAAAACTATCGCAGTTTGCTCTTCTTTTAGGCCTGCTGTAAGTGGATTCTGTGTTTGTTTTTTTATTATCTAGTTTTTTATGGCTGTCGATTGACAATACTGCCTCCAAAGCTGATGAAAAAATTACTCCTACATCACCAATGCTGTAGTAAACAAAACAGATACAAAATATGAAACGGTATTCTGCACACTGGGTACTTTAAAAATATTCTTCTTTCAGCCCTGCTGTCAGTAGATTCTGTGTTATTGTTTTTAACCTTTTTTGTTACTGTTGTTTGACAATAAAGTTTTCTGAATCTGAATTTGTATGTATCGTCGGTTGGCCACACCTCATTTCCCGCCGGACCTCCCCCAGGTATCGACCACAGCGGTCCCCAGCCCCCGGTGAGACCCACACCCCGACCCGACGTCCAGCCCCTTCCCTCGGGGACCCACCTGGTGTTCGCCCAGAACGGCCGGATCGAGCACATCCCCCTGGAGGGCTACGACATGAAGCCCGACCAGGCCAAGACCGTGCTCCATCTGCCTGTGAGTCTGTTGCGTCATTACGCAACCTATCGTTGTTCAGATCAATCCTTTGTGGTCGACTGGAGACCTTTATTTATGGGATGTTTAATGGGATGGGGTTTTCCTAAGGGTTTTTCAAAGATGTTTGTGTGTTGTGTGTTGAAGATTGAGCGTGCTCTAATAGTCATGGCTTGTTTATTTCTGAATGTTTGATTAGAAGAGTGGTTGTGCGTCTGTGCGGTCTAATGTGCAAATGCATTCGTAACCTTAGGAATCCCATTTGACATTCTCACTGTTTGGTTATAGGTTTGTGTAGTTTAGGATTGGAAAAGATTCATATCTAATTCTTCTCACTTTAAACATTAGTCTAGGATGTTTAATGTTGTGGAAGTGAATAAATGCTTAACTCGAGCAGAACGGGTATTTGTCAACATTCTGGCGAAAGCCACCACACAGCCCACTGTGTTGAAATGAGTGTCTTCTGCACATGTTGTCAGCTTACCTTAGTTTTCTGGCCTGTAATAACCAACTTGCGTCAAAGATACCAATTTCCCCCCTTCTGCCTCATTCTCTGTAAAATGGGGAGGCTTGTGCTTTATTGGAGACACATGGTGACATGCTTGCTAATTGCTAACATCAGCGCAACACCCTAGAACTACAAACTGCATTTCATGTCGTACAGATTCCCAGACCAGCTGGCTCCGGTTTGTGTCTAGCTGTTGCGCATCCATATTCCGGGGCTGTTCTTGTTTATGGGCCTATCTTTGTTTGTTTTCAAAACTGTGTCTAGACGTTAATGTCCAGAGATATGCAGAACCATCTGTCTTGTTTTTGTTTGTGTTTTACCGCGCACCATTCTGCTGTTCAAAGACACTGCACTTCAAAGACACGGGTGGTTGACCTCTCCGTCTCCGCAGGGCAAGCTCATCGTCGGGGTGGCCTACGACTGCGTGGAGAAGATGGTCTACTGGACGGAGATCAGCCCATCCTCCATCAACAAGGCCAACGTAGAAGGAGGGGACATCATCCCGGTCATTGAGTCAGGTGGGGTACACACGATCGCAGTTCATTCAGTTTGAAAAACACATCCGTTAACCTCTTACATTACACACGTCACCCTCCGTTGCGATTGCTTTTGAAGTGAGAGCAATCGATGAGTTCTCGCCTCCTTCCCAAATAGGGGTCACCAGCCCGGAGGGGATCGCCATAGACCACCTGGGTCGGACTATATTCTGGACGGATTCCAGCACCGACCAGATTGAAGTAGCCTCCATGGACGGCTCTCAGCGCCGGGTCATTGTAGCCACGGACCTCGTAAACCCCCGTGCTATCATCGCCGACCCCCCTAATGGGTGAGTCCTCTTCATGTGTTGCCCATTTTGCCCGTGCTTGGGTACAAACGTTTTCTTTGATTCTCTCCCAAAGACAAGCATCTGATTTAACTACTCTCACATTACTTCCAAAGAAACCTCTACTGGGCCGACTGGGACCGCGAAGCCCCCAAGATTGAGACTGCTTACATGGACGGGAGCAACAGGCGGGTGTTGGTGAAGGATAATCTGAGCCTCCCGAACGGTTTGACCTACGAGCCACAGAGCTCTCTGCTGTGCTGGGCAGATGCCGGTAGGTTTTACTTAGACTCTGCATAGCCTCCCCCCCCCCCTTACCCCCACACCCCTCTTACGCACTTATTGTATGTTGGACGTCCTGGCACCTAATATACGCACTTATTGGATGTTCTACGTACCTGACACTTAATGTACGTTTTTTCTTCATATCATCTTTGGCGCCATTGACTTTCACTGTCGCAACACAAGCACTTTGGCAGAAGAAAACGTTATTGTCCCATAACTCTCTCTCTGCTTGTAGGCACAAGGATCCTGGAGTGCATGAGCCCGGGAAGGGGGGACCGCAGAAAGATGACTGAGGGGATCCAGTATCCATTCGGGATGACTTCTTATGGGAAAAACCTTTATTACACAGACTGGGAGAGGTAGGATCCATCACCAAGTGTTAGTCAACAAATGACCAAATTATTTTATCCCATGATTAAAATGAATACTTTTCTTGTATATTCAACAACTTAAAGGTTAGACTCATGATAAGGGGAAACTTATCCTGGAGGCATTCTCATTATTTAACGAATTCCTTGCAAGAAAATCACCATCCAAAATTAGAAAGTTATTCTTGGCTACTGCGAAAGATACAAACAAAACAATGAACCCTTTATGTACCTTTTGGTGTGTGATGTAAGAGACCGATGTTGTCATGGTGGCCAATTAGCGGGCCATGAAGAAGAAGGGGCCAAAGGTTAACCTTCCAGCACCACTCCCAGAGGGAGGGTTCAGGCCTTGATGTTCCCCGGCGCTCGGCGCCTCTTCCCTGCACACTGGAGGGCTTTCTCCCCTCAGTGGGGCCAGGCGGTTTGCGGGCCCTGACCATGGAGGGAGGGTGACAGGCAATAGAGAGCAGGGTCAAGCAGGCCGCTTTAAAAAGTGACAGCTGCTTGCCATTTTTCAGTCTCTTCAGCGTCTGTGAGTGACCTATCCACGACCCCCCTTCCCTCTGATCTCACCAGAGATTTACCCCGGTGGGATCAGAGAGGGGCAGTTTTGGGTTTGGGAGTGTGTGTGTGTGTGTGTGTGTGTGTGTGTTTGTGTGTGCGTCACTGTGTATCTCTTTTTGTTTGTTTGTCTTTCGTACGGGGGGAGCCTAAACGCTTTCTGAGTGCTTCAAAAAGGAGCCAGATTAACTCTAAACTAAACTTCACTCCCTCTCCTTTCATCAGGAGCCCCGTCTCTGCCTATGGAGGACTGAACTGTTCTGTTGATTGTGTTTACGTTAGGCAGGCTGTGGTTGCCGTGGACACCAACGGTGGCCGTGAGACGTCCGAGTTCCTGCCTCTGAAACGCACCAAGCTGTACGGCATCACCACCGCCTACGCCCAGTGTCCCGCCGGTAACTCGACACATACGCAATACATCTCAGCTACTTCCTGAATCTCCTCTTTTTATGTTGACCCCCAAATGTTTAGCGAAAACGACATTCTGTTTGCACTGTGACCTTTGGATTGCAGCATTCTGTGATTCATAGACCGTTCTAAAGAGCATTTCTTAGAAACAGTCACCCTGGTGAATTTGTGGCTTCCTCCAGCCTCTGTCTCGTCACCGTCGCCACACCATGAACCTCTTTTTGAGTTCAGAGAGTGGATGAACTCCTCAAGCACCTAAGTAACTGGAGGAATTTCCAAGGGTTCGTCCAGGGAAAGGTTGCAGTTAGTGCGTATCACAGTACAAGGCCTTACTCCTCCAAGCCTCCCCGCTAGATAAGAGGGCATAAATCCAGAGAATGCAGAGCCAAGGGGCCCTTCCACATCTGGAGTCTGCTACGTCTCACCCAACTATGTGTATCTGTTGACCAAATTGAGAAGCGGCTGTTGCCTTAAGCCCAACTGTTCTGGTGCTTGAAAAACAAACCGTTCTCCTCCCCCCTGACCAGTTTCAGGGTGGACTGTGTTGAACATAACATCACATACTGTCATATCATCGTTGGATGTGTTTATCTATTCTGTGTTGTTCTTGTTTCTCCTCACCCCCCCCCCCCCCCCCCAACCCCTCCCAGGACAAAACTACTGTGCTTCGAACAACGGCGGCTGCTCTCACCTCTGTCTAGCCACACCGAACGGACGCTCCTGCAAATGCCCCGACAACGCGGCCAGTGTGGGCTGTGTGGAGAGAGGGCAGTGAGCTGGAGATGGAGATGGAGATGGAGATGAAGAGAGAGAGAGAGAGACAGAGAGAGAGAGAGAGAGAGAGAGAGAGAGAGAGAGAGAGAGAGAGAGAGATCTGTGGAAGTGTTAAGGAGTGGAAGTGTTAAATAAGGAGTCCCAAAGTGTTCTTTAGTGTAACTGCTCGACAGTAAAAGACAAAAACAAAAGAAAATACAGCGACGTAATTCCTCTGCCTTTATGAATATATATGAATGCCTATCAGAATTGTAAATATATACACATTTTGTTGACATTGTTTTATACTAGTGCACATAATCTAAGGAAACTAAGGAACTACAGGGATATTGAATATTTAAAATGTGAAATTCATTACAGCAATAAATGACATCAGGTGCTCCAACATGGTTATTATGTTTTGTTTTTTTTACATACTTTAACATCAGCTTGTGTGGTAAACTGTAACACAGCTTATGTGGGACGTGTGGCTAACAAATTGACAATCAAATGAGAAGAAAACGTGACTCGAGGTGCAAATACTATGAACTGGGTTTACATTCTGGGAAGTGAATAAAAAAAGTTACATGGTTGTGTGTCTCTGAGTGAAGTTACAGCGCCCTCTAGTGGAATGAAGTCTGTCGCCATTGAACTATAAACGGGGTCATTTGAACCACTTCCAATTCCCGTTGTTGGGAAGTACATTTAATTAACATATTAAGCGTAATTTGTGAATTATATATATAAACAGGTTATATGGCAACAGAACCACAATAGCCTGCATGTTGCCTTTATCCCTGCCCAAGCTCATTGGAAAGATGTTAATATATATATTTCGTTTTTCACCCACCTGAATAATGTAAAATAAAAAAATAAAAACACACACACACACACACACACACACACACACACACACACACACACTAAATGTGACAATTGTGGCCGAAATGTTGAACTAAGGAGATTATGGGTTGATAAGGGGATCATGCAAGAATTAACCCTAAACCAAGCCTATCCAGTGTGTAGAGGTGTACATAGTAGGCTTATGTAAATGCATAGCACGTTTGAGAGGATATGAAATCAGTTGAATATGTCGAGAAAGTCTGTAATTTACTCAGAAATATGGATATAGGACTTAAACGGCCTAAACCACATGCTATCAACTAAGAACAAGGTAAATCGAATACAATTATCAACAATGTGTGCACAACGTCTTCATGTGTATGCATTTAATAAAAAGATAACATGTAATGTTATGGGGGGTCGGTGTGGTACTGATGTTGCTCATTAGGATGGGGGCGCTATTGTTTTATAAACTGCTTGGGTAGCATGAACCTGAACCACAGGAGCGCTTTGATGTATGCTGGCTCACATTGGCTGATGAGAGAACATTGAATTACATAATGGACCTAGGACCTCATAATGAAATGAGGTACAACCAAACATGTAAAGCTGTCGTTATTGTAGGCCTAATATATTTAATGAATGAGTTCTGTCGCGACAATGTTTGACATTGCTCTCGCTCTCGAACTAGTGGTCACATATAGTCATTAAATACTGTTTGAAGCAGCAGGCTCACGATATGATGGTAGCCTATTTCTAATTCATTTCATGTAGTTCTTGGCTTTTCGACGCATACATGGTTGAGGCCATCTAGTGTCATTTCGGCAGTGCGATCCCACATCTGCTTCGCAGCGAAAACATCCTCGTCAAGACAGTCATGGTATGTTCCAAATGCCCTGGGTTTACTTTCAGAGTAAAAGTATTTATTTACGCTTTTTTGAAGCTATATGAGACTCATGTTTTTTCATATGTACAAGGATGACAGTAAACATCCTGCAATAATTGAATTAAGCCTACACATTCAAACCTGGATAAAACGATTTTTTATTTATATTATATATATTAAAAAAATGTTTTGATATATTATTTTGTAATTAATTAAAGAATTACTAGTCACATAACAACGTTAACCATATCCAATAGAGAAATAATTCAAACCTTGTCACTAGAATACCCTCCGCAGAAAACACAGGACCGGCTTTTACTTTGAAAGCATCGTTCTTCACCAGAAGTGGTAGTCTGGCAGCCGGCTTTTACCTTGACGTACCATCTCATTGACTGTGTTGACAGATAGGCTAGCTATGGGCTTCGCTCCTGTCTACTTTTGAGCCGTTTTTTTCGCAACAGGGCAGGTATAGTAGAGATGGTCCGTATGCCCACACAGCCCCCCTCAGCTGTGTGTGTGGGGACGGCACCTCACACCGCTCACCATCCATACCTCTGAGTGCTTGGAGGAAGTATTAATATGCTCTGATGCTAGCTATTGATAGCTGCTTTATTGGGATTCTCCTGCAGAGCCCGCTGTCAAAGAGGCAGACCAGCCTTCCCAGTATAGCATAACACTATAGATGTGTCATGCATTACTTCGAGGACCGCTTTGGGGACACTTTCGGAAGACCTTCTGAGGATTGAGGCTGGACCGACGGACCAATCAGTGATTACTGACTTTGCATCCTCTTCTCGAAGTTGTGCGAGACATGGCCAGTTCACACCACAATGATCTGTCGTTTGCATGGGAGAAGTATATGGACTGTCGACTACAAGGAGCAGATCTACAGGTAGGTGTGTGTGTGTGTGTGTGTGTGTGTGTGTGTGTGTGTGTGTGTGTGTGTGTGTGTGTGTGTGTGTGTGTGTGTGTGTGTGTGTGTGTGTGTGTGTGTGTGTGTGTGAGTGAGAGAGAGAGACATGGGCTGAATTGATGAAACTGAAAATGAAAGGGAAAGTGTTTGTGTTGGTGCTGCATTGAACAAGTTTGTTGTGAGACTCGGATTTTTTGGCAATCTGAAAAGGAAATTCCATTATGTGGAAACAGAACTGCTGTCAATGTGAACAACCCGATTAGAGGCCAATGGCAGACTACGCACACGCACACGCACACGCACGTCTGTGAACTAACTTCGGATCATGAGACTAGGATTAGGACCACTGAAGATCTGACACACAATAATTTTGCTCTAAAGGTATGTCCTGTTATTCACCTCTCTAGAGCCCTTTCTTTTTTGTTATTTAGAAAACTGTGTGTGAGTCTGTGTGCAAATGCATTGTGATACATTCATATTTGTGATACTGAATAACTAATTGCAACATCAATATTTCTTAATGATGTCGTCGGCAAAAAGTATTGCTTATGTATCTCATAATATTATAACACAACCTCAGACCTTTCAGAGGTAATATTTCCTTAGTAGATCGTAACATTTCCAAAAATACAAAACCAAGCCCTGGTCTGTACATGAGATTGCGTGTAGACTCCCCTCAGGATGTTTCGAAACACCAGGGTAAAATGCTCACTTTGAGTGTTCGAGTAGTGGCAGTAGTTTCATGCTGGTTCTGCTTATCTGATATGGTTTGTTTTAATCAACAAATCAGTTTAAGGTGAACTGAGCACAAGTTAAAGTGAGTTGTTTTGGCACACAAATGGATAGTGCAAGCCTCGGACAACTAGGCTGATATTGTGGTAAACCTTATCCGTATTAGCAGTCATACTATATATGGATTGTCGACAGGTTGTCAGTCATAGACTATTTCTTTGATCTCTGTAGAAACCGAAGTTTGCAGCTACTCTTGATTACATTGGAATAGGTCAGACTACTTCTTATCAGAAATGACCTGTTTACATGGTCATTATATGTAGAAATAGAACCCTCGATCCCTCAATAACTATAGGGTACAGAGTGTGGTATAAAGGACAATATAATGGATACTGGAGCCTCATATAAGTTTGTCTATTTGATCCCCTGGCCTGCATTCATTGTGATGAAATGCAAGCTTACATTTCACACACCTATTTATTATGGAAGCACTGTGTCAGAAAAATAAAGCAGAGTAAATAATATGTGGCATGAATGTGAAATGCACACCGCATTCTCGAATGGCTCTGTGAAGGCATTAGCCTAACTGGTAGAATTGGGAATTTTACTGTCTCAGAACGGTTCTGCTGGTGTGAAATTGATGATGTGTCACCTTTGCAGAGCTCTCGCCATGGAATCTGTGTTTCTACACAACCTGTTTAGTAATGAAACAAATGCAGGACAGCAGTTTTAACGACTGTAATGTCTTGACTCTAAACTTGTCTAATGAGGAGTTTGTTTGCTTTTGTTCAAGTCTCTCTCTTTGTTTCACGCAGGTCTTTCACGCAGGTCATTATTCTCTCATGCAATCAGCTGCAGGCCTACGCCAATGGCAGTCAGTTTACAAATTATTACAGTTTATGAATTGTTACGCCTTTAGCTGTGGTGAATTTGTGCAAGTCAGTGTGTTTTTTAAGGGAAACTGTTGTCTGTTGGTTTCTTGAATAATTAGCCAGTGTTACATGTCACATTTTTTATGACATAAAAGGTTTATTTGTGAAACAAGAACCAAGTTCATCTTGGTTTGGGGAAGTCGTTAGTTTGACTGCAAGACTACTGTTCTGTTTACATTTGAGTTTTTCCACTACAGCTGGGCTGCAGGTGTGTTGACATAATTTTCTAGTAATTTATATTCCCTGCTACTTAGCTTCCCATCTGTGCTGTTATTACTCTCTACTCTGTGACAATATTACAATCTCTGCCTACTGTGGAAGATGAGACCACATCCTTCCCACTTGCTTTCACTTTAGATTTTTTTAACCGACCAAGCCTTCCTATTCACGGTCTGCTGTGTTGATTTGCTAAGACGCCAGAGTAAAATTGAAGTCCCTTGCTCTCAGTTCCTTATTGAAGCTGTGGTGGTTAGCCTCACCCCTGACCCTGACCCATGTCAAGGAGGCCTAAGTCTCCAGTTGCACTCTGGGGACGGGCTGACAACACCGTGTCCTCATATGACGGGGAAATAAAGCAATTTGGGATGTTCTTCTTCTTGCGAGAAATGAGTCGGAACTCTGCCTGCCTGATCCAGAGGAAATGTGGAACGTAAGGGGCCTCTCATGATGCTCGTCACCGGGGAAACGATACAGAAGAAAACATTCAAATTCAATCAGCTTTGAGTCCCGTGCACTCGCCCGGTCACGAGGACAGGACCCCCCCCCCCTCCCATGATGCTGACCGTGCTCGGTCCGGTCGCAGAGGAAGATCAGGGCCCATTCCCTGTGAGAGTATCCATGGAGGTGCACCTGTGTGGTGATGTGACCAAGCCCCAGTCACTATCTGTGTGTGTGTGTGTGTGTGTGTGTCTATATGTGTGTTCCATGTTGAAACTTAAAAAGTTTCAACATGGAACAGAAACGCAATTCAACATGATATCCTCCCTTCCAACCCCACCCCACAATCAGGGATAGTTTTACTTCCCTCTCAACCATTTCCATGCAATCTCTAAAAAAAATATGCTTTCCTTCGAACCAAGATTGTTTTTACTTCGCAAACTGAAAGCCTGGCTGAAACGTGAACGGGCGGAGAGCAGGTGGCTGCGTCTCCTACATGAGGAGATGATCTGATGAGCCACAGACCCCATCCCGCGGTGGTCTTCAGGCCAGCATTGGGAGGGAATCCCATAAGTGTGTGTGGACTGGACGGCAATCTGGCCACCATGTAAACCGAATACCAGCTGCTTCATCAAAACCATAATCCATCCTCTACCCCCACTGATCCCCGGCTGAAGTCACGCACACGGCTATCACACTGCACTCTCCTCAGCATCACACAGCCCTACGCCTGCATAAGCCCTACTACTGAAACAACACTTTGGACGTGTAGGAGAACAGGAAGGCTCCTCTTGCACCAAGCTCCATTTTAACATGTATTTATTATTAACAGGAAATGAAATCAAACCCGGTCTCTGGACAGTCTGGACAGGTCTGTGTTCCAGTCTGGTGCATCTGATCACAAAAGTGACATTAAAGTTGCACGTGGTAACCAAGACGAGATATTGCCCTTGTGCAAACAGGGGTTATCGTAGTTTGGCAACCTGGATGCCTAGAGTTATTTATATACAGCTTTATGACGTTAATTATTTCATTCATAAGGGGTACAACAAGCAAATGGGAAAGTTATGGGGTTTAAAGTTTGTGGTAATTGCTTTGCAGAATCTGGTCTTGGTCTTGGTCTTTGGTCAATGAATGATGGCATTAATCAGCCATGGCGATCTCTGCACTGTTAAACCAACGGTCACTTGGGGACGTGTGTGTGTGTGTGTGTGTGTGTGTGTGTGCTGTTCATTTACTTTGGTGGTGGCGTGCGACTGTCTACATATATGATGTAGACAGACATGTGTGTGGCCTGACCTACACGTGTTTTGTCGACTCACCGTACGTGTACATCCTGCTCCGATTGCAGCCCTGTTCATTTGTTCCCCTCAGGGCGGAAGTGTGGCTGTTGAATAAGGGCACATAGCTTTTGACCGCCTTGGGTCTGGCGCTTTGCAGGTGTCAACGGCTTGAAGGACTTTTGCTTCACTGGGGTTTTATATGGGCTTTTATACAACCTCTCAATCACCCCCCCCCCCCCCAGCTCGCTGCCTGGAGGGCATGGTCTTATGTGTGGATCCCCTCCCTCCTCTCCTCCGCCTCCATCTCCTGTGGTGCGTGTTGACATGGCTGTGGTTAGACCCTGAGGCTGACAACCTTTCAAGGGATGCCTCGCTCTCCCCTACCAAACTGCCTCTTTGTGACCCGTCTCTGAACTCACTCCAGGGCTCTTGTGGAAAGGTGTCTTCTCAACGATGGTGCATAACATGTCTGGGTTGCAGCACATTTCCCCTCTCCAAATGTCTGTACATTTGATGTAGAAGTTCAACCGATGTGGTGCTCTGATAGCCGGGAGTGAAGATTTCACAACAGCTGAATGCAATTATGTTGGGTTTTTTTGTCCTGTCCTATTAGGGTTAGGGTTAGTATTGTTGATCCATGTTGACATCTATTTTGTGTTGCTTTTGGCAAGGCAGACCAACACGTTGATAAGAAACAACAAAACAGTCTGGAGGACACTTTCCTGTCAGAGATTGAATGAAGTAATTTATGTCTTTTAGAAAAGCAATCTGCAGTCCACATCGGGCAGACAATCATCACACAGACCCACGTATTTCAAGAGAGCCGTTTTGAAGGAGAACACATTTTGATTTCAAGTGTCCACTGACAGGAAGATGACTCAGCCCTGAAAGTAACAGTTTCACTGTTTTCACTCAAGTCCCATCATGGCAAACATACAGCTTTGATAGAAAACTAAAGGTTCCAGAAAATAAAACACAATTTAAAAGACGTTTATTGAAAATCACAAGGTTAAAGACGCCATGTGGTAGAAATTACTCAGTAACCTAATATTAAATTGCTATGCAATAATTTTATAGATAGACACTTTACTTTCCTTTTACATTTTCCCTCAAAATATTATTTGGCTTCTGCTTTTTCAAGTGTCAATGTTTAGTGCCATGGTCAAATTAGCTGCAAATTAGTTTTAATATTTATGGCGATGGAGCTAATCTCTGCTTTACCGGTATACTCTGAAGTCCTGTCCATGTCCTTTTATACATTGTTTTTATTTGGATTCATATAATACATCCACAACTTCTGACTGTATCACTGTATATTTTTACCAGTTGTTGGTACATTTGTTTGTTTACATATCATTGGTAGATCTGACATTGTTCTGCCTGCAGTGCCTTCTGCATGCAGAAGAGTTATTAGTGGGCAGCCGGGGTCTGGCTGAATCCCATCTGCTCCACCTCTATGCCTGACGCTGCATTGTGGAGCAGGCTCCCTTATTGGCAGGGCCTGTCCACCTGGGGGCTGAGGGAGTGGGGTAGGTGGAGGTCAAGAGGTGAGGTGTAAGGACACCCACCCGCCTTCACTCATGGGGTATCAATACATACGCCCCCAGGCCGGGGGGAGGGATGATAACCCATGAGGTCAGGGTGTGTGTGTGTGTGTGTGTGCGTGTGTCTGGCTCAGAGGAGCTGGTTCTGCTCCAGTGTGGCAGAGTGCTCTTGGGTGCTGAGCCTCAGCGCACGGGGGAGTGAGTCACACACACACTGCTCCTCCATTCCACAAATGAAACATTCACCGCTTTGTGTTTACACTGCTGTCGCAGATTACTGGCGGGAAATGACTTTGCGGTGCAGTCGGAGGTGCGCATGCATCGGCTTATACTCGAACCTTGAACTGTGATGCAAAACATTGAGTGTGTGTGTGTGTGTGTGTGTGTGTGTGTGTGTGTGTGGTAAGAGAGTTTGTAGTTAATTCACTTTTTTTATATGAACAACATGCAAATCTCATTACTGGCAATTAACAGAATGTTGGGGTCCATTTTCTTCCACTGATATTGTTAATTAACATTTGAATCACCGGATAATTTGTGTTGGCATAACCCATATGACTGCAGGGAACTATTATCCAGTCCTCCTGTGTATGAATACTGTGTTTTAAATCACATCTTCTCTACAGTAAGTTCACTAATGCGATGTGTCAGTGGTGTGCTATAAGCGAGCTGGTGCCAGTGTTCACTGGTTTCCATGACATGTGTCCACAGGTCAGCCTCCAGTGCCTTGAGAACTTCCTCTGTCTCTTCCACTGTGTCCGCAAAGTCCACCTCCATGTTACCAAGGACCTGCTGACCTTCTGGTAGGTTTCAATCTCTTCCAAGAATCCGCTCCAAGAATATGCGTGAAAAGATACCGAAAGTATGATTTTTAAAATGGTTATTTGATAAACACATACTGGTTCTACGATCTACCCATGCGCACAACAAGGGTTCACACACAATGCTAACTTGTGGAATTATGAATAAAGACTATCTTCAGATACTACTACGATTTAATTATATAAATATTACAAATGTTGTGTTATGTTACAAATTGGATAAAAAAACTGTATAAATAAAGTAGCGTTGTGATCTGAGATGCTGGGATGAGTTTGTAAGCTGGTCGGTTTTAAATGGTCCGGGAAGGAACTGCCCATTTCTGATTTCACAAAGCGGTCTTGTGTCCTGAAGAGAGGTAGCATGCTGACCATCATCTCTGTTTACCAAGTCCCTAATCACAGTCTTATGATAATGACCGCTGATTCAATCTGAAGATGAATGCAGAAATGAAGAAACCCAGATCAGGATTTGATTTTATATTTAATAAAAACAGAACACGGGTTTGCTGTGTTAGTTTCATTTATGAGGAGCTTTTGGAAAAAACATTGTCTTTCGGAAGCATGTAGCTGATCAGTGAGGTTTAACCAACATATGAAATACGTCATTTATTATACTGGTTTAATGAGTGGGATCTGATCTGAAGTTATTTTTGGAGTTTACAACTGAATAAACGTATCATCATTTGGGTAATAAATGGAACCATATAATCTTCATTATGGCTTGAATAACACAAATCACCTCTCTTGAGTATAGTTAAAGGTCTCTAGCTAAAATATAGTTAAAGATCTCTAACTAAAGGTCTCTAGTTAAAGTATTGTTAATGGTCTCTAGTTAAAGTTGAGTTAAAGGTCTCTACTTAAAGGTCTCTAGTTTATGTATTGATAAAGATCTCTAATTAAAGGTCTGGCATGGCACGGGCAGGAAAACCAACCCATATTTTAAGGTCCTGCCTCAATAAGAGGCTCTATTGTGACCGCGAGGAAACCACGGCGGTCTGCTCTAGGGCAGGGGCAGCTCGTCCACATTCCCCAGGGCCGGCCTAGCCGAGTCCCATGTGACATCACATGCTTTCATGGGATGCATGGTTCCGCTGCAAATCTGGAAAGCTTTCATTCGCCATGGCAATTTGATGGGATTTCAGCCAACGGAAGAAGAGGAATAGTCAGTCGGTCACGTCGCGAGGAGCGATGCCGACACGGGCAGCAGAGCAGGGGTTTACCTTGGATTCGCAGGGGAGAGAAGATGGCAGAAAGACGGACGCTGAGGCCTCCGGTGCTTGGTGAGACGGCAGCGTGGCCTATTGTCTCTAAGGGCGCACACCAGGGGCGAGTGTGTTGGGCCGTTAGAGCCGTTTCGAAGGGCTTACCGTTGACTGCTTATCATGATGTGGCCCCTGCTAGTGAGTCTGGCTGCTGTTACTTCTATGGCGTAAGGCTCTTGACTGGAGCATGTTTCTGAAGACATAATGTGAGCTAGTGTGTGTCATTTAAATGGTTTAGTTTGGTTTTGATATATGGTTGAAGAAAGACGTGTGTCACCGTAGTACTGTTTTGTTTTCTGCCACTGCCAGGAATAGATATTAATGACCTTCATTCATTCAAGTTCTCGCTTTAATATTTGCCACTATGGGCAAGATCTGGGATGATATTGATGTCTGTGGTGGAATCAAATGTGTGCCACTGTATTACCATTTTATTTTATTTTTGCCATTGCCATAAATAGATATTTATGATATTCATTCATGTTTTCTTACGTGCCTGCTTGTAAACTATCCATATTTATAGAAAGCCATTCATGTTGTAGCATTTCCTCTGTACTTTTAATGTACTTAATGTCACTTCAGGGGGTTGCAGTACATTACATAAGCCTCATTATGCAGCTACATGCACTTCTTTATATTCTTACCGTTTTCCATGAAGAGCTATACAGTACACTAACCTGGAACCAAACCTAATCACAGTGTCCAAGATTAAAACATATACGTTTACAGGAGTTCTCTCCTGTTGCTTTCGCCATGTGCAAAATAGATGTTTGGATAAGGTCTACTCTTCTCAATGTAATTACAGTTGTCGAGCATCACGAGATAAAAGCCTGAATCACCTACACTGGTTATCTCATGTCTACCCTGTTAAGTCTTTTAAAACAAACAACATTGTGTACTTGTCTTTGTCTCTCTCTCCTGTCTCTATCTCTACTATCTCTCTCTTGTCTTTATCTCTACTATCTCTCTCCTGTCTCTATCTCTATTATCTCTCTCTCCTGTCTCTATCTCTACTATCTCTCTCTCTCCTGTCTCTATCTCTACTATCTCTCTCTCTCCTGTCTCTATCTCTACTATCTCTCTCTCTCTCTCCTGTCTCCGTCTGAACCATCTTCATCTTCCATCTTCTGTCTCGTCCCATCTCGGTCTCGGTCTCTGTCTCCTCTCTCCTTATCTCTGTCTCTCCTCTCTCTCCTGTCTCTCCTCTCTCCTGTCTCTGTCTCTCCTCTCTCCTGTCTCTGTCCCATCCCTCCTTCCATCCCTGTTCCCTCCCTCCATCTCTCCCTCCCTCTCACAGCTCAGACATGAGTGGCGCCAGCAACACTCTGGCCCGGGAGTTCCTGACAGATGTGCACCAGCTGTGCAGCGCCGTGGCCCAGAGGGCGGAGGCCCGCGAGGAAGACGAGGAGGAGAGTCACATGGTGGCGCTGGGGGAGTACCTAGTCAGAGGGCGGGGCTTCCTGCTGCTCAGCACGCTGGACTCCATCATTGACCAGGTGAGCACGCCCAAACATGTCTGCACCCAAGATCTATTCAGATCTAATATCCATAGTTATATGTATATTTATATTTTTGTTGTTTTTATGTGTTGATAAATTACTTGGAATGTTTTATATATTTTAAATTACTACTACTACTAATGTCCTCCTGTATTTTCTGCTGTGACACGTCTGGTATTAATAAAGTTTCACGCACAGTGACCCAGGTGATCGGTTGCTATTGCAAAGTGGAAATCACCAAAGTAACCCAGGATAGAGGGCACAGGGAGTCCTGTGGCAGGCTGCTGATGTGTAACATGTAGGGTTACATTATAGTTCCTCCTTCTCTTCCTAGCTTCAGCACAGTACAAACCATATATCATCCATGACCAAATATCTATATCCACCATTATTGCTACCTTTTTTATTTGAAACAAGTGCTCATGTTAATAATAAGGCAAATTGTTTTTCTTTTGTGTATTTTTCTATCAACATATCACCGGGCACCCATTTTATTTCATGGTGTTGCACTAGTCCGTTTATAACAGTGACTTGTATGCTTGCTGTTTAAGTGGCCATGTTAGCCGATGGGGAAATTGCTTCACCCACAGAGACAGACATTGTTCCTTTATTATTCCACGGGCCACTCTGGGAGTGACCCTCATGTTGCTTCTGCCTCAACGTTGACTCTGGAGCACTTTGCTCACAGAGGTTAACCAAATGAAACTTCTCTCACTGTGTACTTGCCTTGTATCCTTTGGATAATACTATACTAGTACAACCTCTCTGACCGATTCTGATTGGTTACGAGGGTATGGGGTTTGGCTATGAGTCGAGACACTGCCGACCACATGGGTCATGTGATCAAATGTCTTCCCTCGCCGGGACAACCTTTTCCCATTGAGCTTGCACATTGTAAGATGCATTTCGTTTATACTAAAGGGATAGGTTAGCACTTTACATGCAAAACAAGACGATGCAACAATAGGAATTAAAATGGATTTAATCACACAATAATTAATATAATCAATATAATACAATACAAATTGGATTAAATTGAGAGGTAGATTTAAACACAAACAGCTGACACACTAATAGAATGCAAAACCAAAATATTATCTTTGCGGTTCACTTTCCACGAAGATTTGAATAGTGAGAAGAGTTAGAATAGTGTTTCATTAGAAGAATCTGAAAAGTATCCTCAGCCCGCTATTACAGAAGATAAGGTGAGGGCAGTAGCCTATTTTCTCTGAAGGTAGCAAAGTGTTTTTGATGTGATTTTGATTCTTCCCTACAAAATCACTTCCCTGCTGCCTTCTGTCATTCTAGTCATTTCTACTTGTGCTAGCCCTGAAGTGTCTTTCAAAGCAAGCCCAGAAGATTTTGCTGTTAGTAGCAGATATATTATTGAATGAATAATCGCAATTTCACGGATATTGCATGAAATCTTTGCTAAATGGCACAGCTGTGACTGTGGTATGTGTGGCCTTCCCTCTCTTCTGTTTCAGTGTGAGCTGTTACCAGAGAAACATTGTGTATGAATGCTTGCTACGGTCCACTAACCAGTTTATGAAAGGCCTGTGGATTGTGATCTGGGGCCTGAGCTCTCTATAGGAGTTGTCAAAACAGAAACAAGAGCTGTTTTTGTTCATATCTGTGTCAATATTTATAGCCTGGAGCTTTGATATGGATGGAGAAATTGTAGTTATTTAGTTTGTATCATGGCAATTATCACATTTAAGCATAACCGATTGCTAAAAATGATTCTCCCTTTGATACATCACACAGATCTGTCTTTATATAAAGAAGCATCTTGTCCTGCTCCGTTTGTAGAGAAAGAGTGAACACAAACACAGAGGCGTACACGCATTAATGAGCTTGGAAGTTATTTTCGGTCCTGCGTTTTGAATGTGTGTGTGTGTGTGTGTGTGTGTGTGTGCAGTGGTGGTTGTTATTCCATGCAGCACTAGAATTGAACCGTCAGTACGGCTCATCTTCCTCAAAGACCCGATCATTCACATTTGCATATGCAACGTAATCCCAATAATTCTTCCGCCATACATAGTTTTTACATTATCATGTTCAAAGTTCAATCTATAAAGTACTGAAATGTGCAAATAAAATGTCAACAAAAAAAACCTGAACCTAACATATCATGCTATATCATTTTTCTAAACGTCAAAGTGATGTATTTGATCGCTTTAAACAGGGATTTAAATAAATTTTGATATCATGCACTGCAAAGGCTTCGAGACACACTGCGAGCCGGTATATGGATCTCGCCAACGGTTTAACTTGGGGAATGGAAAATGGACTGCATTTATATCGCGCTTTTCTAACTAGTGGCCACTCAAAGTGCTGTACAATACTCTGTAATATTGCCTAACTTGTACATTCACACAACGACGGTGGTGTCTGGCATGCAAGGTGATGACAGCCAGCTCTTCTGGGGCAGTTAGGGTAAGTTGTCTTTCTCAGGGACACCTCGACACTCGGCTAGGAGGAGCCAGGGATCGAACTAGCAACCTTCTGGTTACCAGCCAACTGCTCTACCTCCTGAGCCACATGCTGCCTGGGGAAGGGGGGGGGCGTTGCATTGTGACGTGGAGGTGTGACCACAGCGTGGGGCTGGAGGCAGGGGGACTTGAGACAGTCCACACTGAGGGTCTCCCTGGTTCTGTGTCATTCCTTTCGCTCAGGAGCTGACTTGTCGGGAGGAGCTGCTCACCCTGCTGCTCTCGCTGCTGCCCCTGGTGTGGAAGATCCCTGTGCAGGAGGACAAAGCCCCAGGTACAGTACCCCCCCAGACCCTAGACCCTAATGACCACTCATCGTAACGGATGGACCCGCGCCTGGCCTGGCATGTCCGTGTTGTCGTCTGATGTCAGTCTGATACCAGGTAGGCGTAGGGTAGGGTTATATTCAATACCTGTGTGGCTTTTATCAGAGTGCTGGGAAGTTTAGGAAAAGGTGTGAAAGGGCCATGTTGTCTACACGGTATTGGTCAATACAAGGGGAATGATCCGTAATCTGTTCCATGCATCCTTGTTGTCATAACCTATACCTACATCTATTTTTTTGTTTGTTGTTCTTCTGTGCTCTAGGATAAACATTATGCTTTAAGGGCACAGGCCAATGTCATACAAATATTGTAACTTTATATTGTTTGTCATTTCCCTTGGTGGTTTATCTTTTTCTATGCAGGTTCTGTTTAATATAATCATAAAAAATGGCCCTTTTAGTCTACAGATTCTTGTGGTAAAGTACTCAAATAAAAAATTCAAATGTTACACCTTTTTAGTCATAATGTGAATGAGCATACTGACCAACCTCTACACTACACAAGGTTTTTTAGTGTTTAAGAAGATTCAACTCCCATTTTCGGACCCATTTACCTAGGCAGCCCGACATCCTCACAGGACCAGCGATGGCATCCTCTGGGTGACCTAGCTATTTAGCGTAGAAGTGCTAATCCTTTGTATCATGTCCTTGAGACATTTTTCCTTTATTAATTCCTGCATGTATGCTAAATGAGTCTTCAAGGGTTTAACTGCTTTCCTGTAAACGGGCTTCTCCTTACTCATCTGACTTCTTCTAGTTATCCTATTTCCATTGAATTATCCAACTATAAATAGAGAGAGTCTCTTTATGCCTCTTTTTTTCCACAACCGTTCAACCGACACCTGGTGGGCATATCGCTTAGGGAAGCAATACGCCCACCCAGGGAAGTGCAATATTGAGTGTGAAGTGGTTTGGATAGTCCAAGCAATCGGCCCGTTGTCCCCAAAGGCAGGTTCTCCACATGCTCGTCTAATTTGAGAAAGGGCTAAGGAAGTGATTTTCTTTTTCTCTCCGTTTGCGCCCCGGACAGATTTCCCCCTGCCGTCCCTGCTGGAGGTGTTCCTCAGCCGAGAGGTGCGGCTGCCCCCGCTGCGCGCTGGACAGAAGGCCGGCCCCGATGCCCAGAACAGCGGCAGGCGCTCGCACACGGGCAGCGCCACGTGGAAGTCGCGTCGGTCCCGCCGCATCGCCCAGAGGTACTCAGTGAAGGAGGCGCGCAAGTCCCAGCTCTCCACGTCCGACTCGGACGCCAACGCCGACGCCAAGGCGTCCGGGCCGGGCCAGGGCGGCACCAGGGCCAGGCGGACGCACGGCTCCGCCCTGCGCATGTCCTGTCAGCATCATCGCTCCGAAGCCCCTCCCATCCCCGTGTCCGTCGCTGCGACTTCCGAAATCATGACCGCGTCGTACCCCTGGACGCCGGGCCCCCAGACCCTGGACGCCGAAACCCTTACCGACCCGGCCGCCATGTCGATATTCAACCGAATGGAGAACTCGCCCTTTGACCTCTGTCATGTGCTGCTCTCCCTGCTGGAGAAGGTGTGCAAGTTTGACATGAGCATCAACCACAACCCCGGCCTGGCGGTCAGCGTGGTGCCCACACTGACGGAGTTCCTGACAGAGTTTGGAGATTGCTGTGGACCCGGGGGAGGCGGAGGTGGAGGAGGAGCGGGGCCAGAGGAGCTGGCGGGAGGCTGGACAGAGGAGCCCATCGCCCTGGTCCAGAGGATGCTCCTACGCACAATCCTGCACCTGATGTCGGTGGACGTGGGTCAGAGCGAGACCCTGCCAGACAGCCTGCGACGCAGCCTGACCGACCTGCTGCGGGCCACCCTCAAGATCCGCAGCTGCCTGGAGAGACAGGCGGACCCCTTTGCTCCTCGACCCAAGAAGACCCTGCAGGAGGTCCAAGACGACTTCTCCTTCTCCCGCTACCGCCACCGGGCCCTGCTGCTGCCAGAGCTGCTGGAAGGGGTCCTGCAGGTGCTGCTGGGCTGCCTGCAGGCCTCCACCTCCAACCCCTTCTTCTTCAGCCAGGCCCTGGAGCTCATCCACGAGTTCATCCAGCACCGCGGCCTGGAGCTGTTCGAGGTCACCGTGCTGCGGCTGGAGGGGCTCGCGCGGGCCAGGGACTCCGAGGTGGGCGGCGAGGCTGCCGAGAGGGTGCGGGGCCTCATCGCCGGCGTCCTGAAGATCATCAGCGCCGTGAAGAAGGCCAAGTCGGAGCAGCTCCACCAGTCCGTGTGCGCCCGGCGCCGCCACCGCCGCTGCGAGTACTCCCACTTCCTGCACCACCACCGGGACCTCTCGGGCCTGCCGGTGTCGGCCTTCAAGCAGGCCGCCCGGCGGAACCCCTTCGAGGAGGAGGAAGGCTGCAAGGAGGGGCCGGAGGGCGCGGCGGTGCGCTACCCCGAGCGCTGCTGCTGCCTGGCCGCCTGCGCCCACCAGTGCCTGCGCCTGCTGCAGCGGCTGTCCCCCAACGGGCCCGCCGTCCTGCAGGTCCTCGCCGGGGTGCAGGCCGTGGGGATCTGCTGCTGCATGGACCCCCGCTCGGTGGTGGGACCCCTGCTGCACGCCTTCCAGGCCCCGGGGCTGCGCACCTACCAGTCCCACGTGCTGAACGTCCTGGGCCGGCTGATCCTCGACCAGCTGGGCGGCGGGCAGCCCTCGGAGAAGGCCAAGCTGGCCTCCTGCAACATCTGCACCCTGGACAGCAGCCAGCTGCCCAGCCTGGAGGAGACGCTGCAGCAGGGCGAGCCCTTCGCCGCCTCGCTCAGCCTGAGCTACCGCTCCCAGGGCATCCTGCCCAGCGGCGGCGGCGCCGAGGACATGCTGTGGAAGTGGGGCGCCCTGGAGGCCTACCAGGAGCTGGTGTTCGGCGAGGACCGGCAGCTGAGCCAGCAGATCGCCGGCCACGTGTGCCAGCTCACGCTGCGGGGCAACGCGGTGGTGCAGTGGCAGCTGTACACGCACATCTTCAACCCCGTGATGCAGCGGGGGGTGGAGCTGGTGCACCACGCCCAGCAGCTGGGCGTGTCCACCATGTGCTCTCAGATGTGCAGCTACCACTCCCAGTGTCTGCCCGTGGAGGTGCTGCTCGTCTACATGCAGACGCTGCCGGCGCTCCTCAAGTCAAGGTGGGTGTGTGGAGGGTTTGACGCCAGGTCCGAGTCTGCTGTGTGTTTTAGCCGGGTGAGGGGTAGTTTGGCATGTTGGATCCGTATCTAGTATCGGCGGTTTCTGTGTTTATTATCAGTGGTGTTCATCAGGGACGGTTGGCAGGGTGACGTCACAGGGGCTGAGGAGGCCTTTTGTGTAACTCTTAGATTTTCTAAGTAGTGCCATGCGAATATATTGTCTCTCTTTCTTCTGACAAATGTACTCGTAAATGTCATTTACAAATGTAATTGTAAGTTGCTTTGGATAAAAGCGTCTGCTTAATGCCCTAAAAATGGCCCAAATGTCATGTTGAACCGCGGAAGTTCAGTTAATCCGTCTCTTCTTCTTCCTGCTAATCTGTTTAGCATAAGTCCAAGTTGTTTCCGGATGAACCACAGTGTGATTGTCAGCAGAGCCGGCTCTGGCCTGTTGAATGTGGTATTGGGTACGCCTCAGTGCTGCGCTGCTCTGACATGAAGCAAATATGATGAGCCAACCCAGAGTCAAGAGAGTTAATCCGCTCTGTCACGGCCGGTCATCAGATCTGCCTGCCTGCGTCACTGGCTGCTAACCGCTTGTGCCTTTCAATTATTTATCATAGCCCTCTGTGAGTTGAGACGTAAGGTCAGAGTCTGTTGGGGACTGGGATATTACCCACAGTGGACCACGGTGTGGGCGGCTGCAAAAGGCCCAGCAGTGTTTATTGCTTGGAATCGAACGGTGTAACCTTCACAGAATACTAATTATTAATTTAATCATGTTAATAATATTAGGTTGATTGAGGTCTGGTTGAGAGTTCCTCTTGACAAGGCGTTGGTAATTATTGGTCGACTTGAGATCATGATTTCATCTAAATTTCCAGCTCTGGGACTGCTAAGATCTTTAATTCTTATCACTTGCTTTAAGGTTTGTGTATTAGTAACAGTGGCTGGTTTGTTTAACAAAACCTTTTTAAAATGAGTGTTATATGATAGTGTTAAATATGTCTGTCTGTGCGTACATTCATTCCACATGACTGGAGTCTTCCACAAGGCTAGGCATACCTTTGACTAAAGCGAGTGAGATAGTCTGATAACCCTTAAAGAATGGAAAGGGAATGCGTGCGTAGGAAAGAGATTCTGATCTATCTCATGCGCAGTTGGGCATGCCCAACCATCAAATCGAATCATATCAATTGTTGATGGTCATCTGATCTGATCAGTTCTTTTTTGGAGCTGCTTTTTGCCTGGTTGTGAACTAAATTAATAAATAATTCCTCCTGCGAGCTATCCTCCCTCCAGACCGCCCCCTACCTCTGCATTATCCTGGTGTGTTTGCATCCATTGGGAATCCATTGCTCCTGTCTGAGTCAGGTGTCACTGTGTTCTACTGCAGGGTGATCAGGGCCCTCTTCATCAGCTGTCTGAGTCACGTGTCACTGTGTTCTACTGCAGGGTGATCAGGGCCCTCTTCATCAGCTGTCTGAGTCAGGTGTCACTGTGTTCTACTGCAGGGTGATCAGGGCCCTCTTCATCAGCTGTCTGAGTCACGTGTCACTGTGTTCTACTGCAGGGTGATCAGGGACCTCTTCATCAGCTGCAACGGGCTCAGCCAGATCACGGAACTCATCCACCTGGACCAGACGCGGTCCTGGGCGCTGAAGGTGTTCGAGACTCTGATCCTGGGGGCCGGGGGCCAGCCCGCCGACGGAGCGCTGCAGGAGCTGGAGAACGCCAGCGCCCAGGAGAAGGACTCCGTCCTGGGCCCGGCGGAGGACCCGGGGTCCCAGGGCGGGGGCGCCGGCGAGGGCCCCCAGAGCCTCAGCAAGTTCTACGAAGGCCTGAAGGAGGCCTGCCCCCGGCGGCGTAACCGCGGCGGCGGGCCGGGTGGGCTGGGGCCCGGGCACAGCCGGGCGGAGACCCACCTCAACACCATCAACCTGTTCCTGTGCGTGGCGTTCCTCTGCGTCAGCAAGGAGGCGGACTCGGACCGCGACTCGGCCAACGACTCTGAGGACACGTCGGGCTACGACAGCACGGCCAGCGAGCCCCTGGGGGGCCGGCTGCCCTGCCTGTCCCCCGACAGCGTGGCCCTGCCCTCCAAGGAGCAGGTGCGGCAGGCGGCCGACGTGTGGTCGGTGTGCCGCTGGATCTACCTGGCCAGCCCCGTCTTCCAGCGGCAGTTCTTCCGGCTGGGGGGCCTGGACGTGTGCTCCCGCCTCATGGCCATGGTCATCCAGAAGCTCGCCTGCAAGAGCAAGGACGGCCGGGGCAAGAAGAAGAGGGACGGCAAGGGCAAGGCCAGCCCTTCGCACCACGGCTCCCCAGCGCCGTCGGTGACGGCTCCCGCCGCCGCCGCCGCCGCGCTAGACCCGGAGGAGACGGCTCAGGACGGGACCAAGGACCCTGCCCGGAAGCTGGAGGAGGAGTGGCCCCTACAGAGCATCCGTCTGCTGGAGGCCCTGCTGGCCATCTGTCTGCACAGCTCCAACCCGGCGCTGCAGAGGACGGAGCCCGAGATGTCCTTCCAGGTAGAACCGGTTCCCTTGTGCGCGTGTTGAGGGTTGTTGTGACTCCGTTCGGAAATCTGTAGTTCAGAAGTCAGCTCCTCTTAGTTGGGCC
>NC_140277.1:3129947-3169947 GCF_964030765.1 Micromesistius poutassou | reverse complement strand
GAGAGAGAGAGAGAGAGAGAGAGAGAGAGAGAGAGATTAATTAATTGTAAGGGGAGGGATGGTGGGAGTCTCAGAGAGCCCGCTGCCCTGCTCAGCTGTAAATCACATCATAGGGAGGACGGGGGGTAGAAAGGGTGACAGGTTGTGTGTGTGTACGGGGAAGGGGTGACTCCCATGCAGGCGCTGTAAAGGCTCACCATCATTCACTTTTATGAGCTGCCTCCAACAAGATGGAGGTCTGGAGCAGGACTGCATTAAGTACGGGAATGTCCCTGAATAGATTCAGCTTTTTAAGTAACTGTGTGTGTGTGTGCACGTGTGTGTGCGTGTGTGTGCCAGCCAACGTGCGTGAACGTGTGTGTGCTTTGGAGGCTTGTTTGAATCCAGGTACCACTGAGCACATTACAGTAGTTTACTGTATTTTACCCTCCCCACCCAGGAGCAGAGGTGGAGTCGGCAGTGGGGCACGAGGGGGCTCTCCGCGGGTTGGCGGAGGGCCCGGGGCCCGGGCTGGGCCGGGGCGCGCTGCTGTTCCCCGAGATCTGTACCATGGAGCTGCAGCTGCTGGCCGCGGGCGCCCCCGACCTGGATGTTCTGGGACACGTGTTCCACAGCCTGCTGGACACCGTGCGCGCCAACCGCCACAACGCCACGCTGCTCTACGACCAGGTCTGGCCCCGGGACTGGCCCTCTGTCTGTCTCACTCACTCTGTCACTTTCTCTGTATGTCTCTCTCTGTCTCTCTGTATTTGGCTCTCTCTCTCCCTCTCTCTCTCTCTCTCTGTCCCTGCTTCTATGTCTCGTCCTCTCTCTCTGTACCATCTCCTTTTCTTTCTCTTCCTCTTCCTCCTCCTCCCTCTCCTCCTCCTGGGTTTTTTTTTTTGCTGTTCTCCATCTCTCGCCCATCTTTTCCTCTGACTCTCTCTCTCTTGTGTTCCTGCTCCCTCACAGAAGGGAGTCAAGACCATTCTGTCTGGCTTCCACAAGGTCCTCACCCAAACGGATCCCTCCTTCAAAGGTTTGTAGTTGTGGTTGTAATAGTTTTAGTTAGTTAGCCAAACATTTTTGAGTTGCCATTGCGGAATTCCCTCTCCAATATTATGTTATTCACAATTTACCATTTTAACCCCCATTATTTTATACAGTTTTTTATTTTTATCATTCACATTCACATTCCTCTTCAAAAGATATGTGTTTTTTTTTACTCCCTCGGACACGGCACTTCACATCAAACCGGTGGTCTCCATGTTGCTGGTGCTGCTGCGCCCCTGTGGTTTTGTTGATCGTCTCGGTGTAGCATTTAAGCAACGCGATGTCTGTAATCTTCTCTTTATTTCTTTATCCAGATTGCCAGGTTGTGCTGGTGGAGCTGCTGGTTGCCATGGTGAGCCAGCGCATCACAGCCGACGAACTGGCCCTGCTCATCCGCCTGTTCCTGGAGAAGACTGCTCCCATCGTAAGTCTCAACTCTTATCACGTTGGTTATTTTTTAAAGTATACCATTTTATTTACTAACATGAAAACAGATCATCGCCCTACAAACCTATTTACATTCAGGGCATTTTGCTGACGCTTTTATCCAAAGCAATGTACAAGAAGCACATTGGTCAGAAGAAAGAGAAACAATATATCGCTGTGGGTACAGTAAGGATGTTCATAAAATCAGTTGTCAAGCACTAATAATTGTTAGGTTAACCCATTCTAGCTAGCTAGCTAGGATAAGATGCCACACAATGCTAAGTACTATTTTTTAACCATTTTTGGTTTAGTCCATGATCGCTGTTACCAGCTGTGGATGTATGTGTACGGTTGTAGTCTCCCTGGCTTGTGTTGGCCCCTCATCAACACCCTCGCCCCCTGGGACTCCAAATCCAAATCCGTTTGCAATTAGCGCCCATGTGCCAAAACCCAGTGTGATGTAGCGAGTGCCACCTGTTAATTGGAAAGTGACACTGGCACCTTTATGACTAAAAGGTCTACATTGTGAACTCTTGTGTTTATCCTGCGGGCTCTTACCTGTTAGTAGTTGTTGTCAGAGACGATGCATTGTAGGAAACGGTGTGAATGTTTTATCAAGAAAGGTTTTGTAAGGGTTTAGGCGTGCTGGGGAGTGGGTTATCACATGACATCTGAGCCTCTTCTAGAGGGTCCTTCTGCATTGTGGCACTGGTCTGCTAATGAGGCACCAGAAGACACTGGGCAGGGTTGCTGCCCTCGCTCGTGCACATGTACAGCCGCATACTCACACCAGCAATGGCTTTATGCGCCTCCACCTCCTGTATTTATTGCTTCCATCTCGTGTGCCTGAGACCAAAACATGATATTCTAATTGTCAATCAAGAGCAAATGCCATATTAATAATAGTCATTAATTATTATAATTTTTTTCTAAAATAAATGTGTATTATTTTTGGAATGTCACACTGTGATCTACCCGCCCTACCGACAGTGATGGATGTATTGGGCACCCCTGTTCTAATGCAATGCATTCTTGTGGTTCCCTCTCCCAGGACATCTTACTGAAAGGCATCCTGCAGATCGTGGAGGCCAACATGGACCTGGAGCCCCTTCACTTCCTCTCCTTCCCCATCGTCCTGGGGGCCCCCACTGCCGCAGGGGCCTCCCCGGGGCCCCGGCAGAACGGTACCGCCGGCGGGGGGGGCAAAGGCGTGGGCCTGCTGTGGAAGGGCAAGCTGTCCCCCCGCCGAGACGGAGACGGCGAGCCCAGGAGCGGGCACCTGCGGACCTCCCCCTGGCACGCCTCCCCCCTCCACCTGCCCCTGGTGGGGCAGAACTGCTGGCCGCACATGGCCAGCGGCTTCAGCGCCTCCATGTGGCTGAGGCTGACGGAGGCGGAGGCGGAGGAGGGGGAGAAGGACAAAGGTGAGACGAATGGTGGTTTCACAGAATTCCAGCGGGGGGGGGGGGGTGAATAAAGTTGCGTGTCTGTTTTAATTTATTTTGCATTGGTTTGACGTCTTCTTGCTCTTAACCACCACCCAGCAGAGGCGGGGAAGACCTCGGCTCCCGAGGCCCAGCGTGGCAGCTCTCCGGCGGGCCAGAGAGCGCTGGACGAGGGCCTGGTCCACGTTCTGTCCATGGGCTCCAAGGCCCTGATGCTTCAGGTGTGGGCAGACTTCTGCACAGGGTCGCTGACGTTCAGGTGAGCTCCCGAAATCTTTGTGGGGAGTTGGGTGTTTTTTTGTCTGTATAATGTGTTGACCGAAGACTACAATGAATGCAGGAAAAGGGCCAGAAGTGTGTTAAAGAGGGTGATATTATGCCAGCAGGTGTGAGTGTGATAAGCCATTACAAGCTGTTTGAAAATCTGTTTTCACAAGTGGGCGTGTCCACCTAGATGTATGCTGGATAGATCAGTCTTCCAGCCTACCCAGTGGACTGCAGCAAGTGTTGCTTATCTATCCGTCATACATCTAGGTACATCTAGGTGCAAATTTCCCCACTGTGGGACTAATAAAGGATTATCTTATATACTCCCACTTTTGAAAAACACACAAAAAAGGCAGATTTTCCAACGATTTGTAACGGCTAATCCCACTCACACCTGGTTGCGTAATATCACCCCTTGAAGTGTTTGAAACCAAGGCTGAACTGATCTGGTCATCACGATGAGCACACGGCATTAGAGGTAGTCACAGTGTCTATTCAGACCTCACCTGAATGGGTTTAAGACTCGTTTGACCAGGGTGGCTGAGTTTGATATCGTTTCACTTCCTTGGTGTTTTTCTTAATGTGACAGAAGACAAGCCTCTTCCAATGGCTTCAACAGTTGGTGGCTCTCAATGCATTCTTCAACCTAAAGTACACGCCCTTGTCCTCCAGGATCTGCATCGACCCCAACGACGAGATCAAGGCCGGGCTGCTGGCCCAGGCGGAGACGGGGCCGGGCCTGTTGACCCCGGGCCACTGGCAGCACCTGGGTCTCACCTACAGCCAGCAGCCTGAGGGCAAGAAGAACATCCAGGGCCGCATGGTGGTCTGGGTGTGTGGGATCAGGTGAGGAGATGCTCTCTCTACATACAGCAGACTGCCGACCATCCATTATTATTATCCATGTTTAGACTGTTTATACTGTTGACTCTGTTGGTCTTTACTTTAGCATTTACTTGAGCATCTATTTTTGTTTTCCTTAGCACTGTTTTGTATTTTTATTATATTTATATTATATCCTGATCCTATCATATCCATTCCTGAACTTTCCTAACCAAATTAAGTAAGACATAGTTTCTAGTATGTAACACACACTGAACCACGGTGTAAGCAACACTGGAACCAACGCTTGTTTGAACCAGATCTGAACAAAGTAAAGGCACGCCAGCGACATTAACGTGCCCTTGTGACCTCCCTCGCCGCCCACAGGAAGTCGGACGTGTCCCTGGACTACACGCTCCCCAGGAAGTCCAGCCTGTCCTCCGACAGCAACAAGACCGTCTGCATGCTGGGCCACAGCCTGCTGTCCTCGGAGGAGCTGCTCCGGCAGGGGGTCCGCTGGAACATGGGCACCGTGCTGCTCTTCAACGGTGCGTCGGGGGCCGCAGTGTCGGCGGTGCCGGTGGGGGGTGGTGGAGGATAAGCAGGTCCCCTGGGGAGGGTTGTTCTCAGCCGGGGTGGTAGTCTCTAGTCTCTGCACTGGGCCCTAGGGGTGGTGGGGGAGGTGTGCATGAGGGGTGCATGCTGGTGGGGGTGAGTCTAATCCATCCTCCCTTGTAATCCCCCTCTCGGGGCGATGTGTGTAAATACCTCCGACCGCTCCATCTGCTCTGATCCTCTTAAGAAAAGTATTTCATGCTCACTCCTTTGTACACCCTGGTGGCAATCAGGGCATGACATAAATAATATTGTAATATTGTTTCAAATACAGTATCTGTTTATCGCTTCGATTTTTGTATCGATTATATTGTTTGTATCGATTATATTATTATATTGTTGTATCGTAATAGAATAAAGAAGAGGAATAGCTCAGATATGCCCTCAGATAACTACTAAGCAACTAAGGCTTTGAGGTTGATAAAATTATTACTTATATCCATTAAAGCAATAACACGTTCTTTGTAATATTGTTCACCAGGTTCCAGAATCGGCTCTGAAGAGGCCTTCTACCTGTACGCCAGCGGGCCCGACCTCACCTCCATCATGCCCTGCAAGTACGGCAAGCCCAGCGGGACATTCTCCAAGTACGTGACGGAGGAGGGCCTGAAGTGCGAGCACGTCCGAGAGCTTCTGATGAAGAGCAAGGAAGTGGACACCTCGGCGCTCGTCGTGAGTAGTTCCCTATTTTCAAACCAGATGTTCCATTTCCCATTTGTTCTTTATGTTTCACGGTGGTCCTTTAGAAAGGCTTTCTTGGTCTCTCTTCCAGACACACTCGATCATTCCGGTATTTTCCTATTTTTAAACTAAATATTAAATTGCCCACTTGTTCTTCATATTTCACGGCAATCCGAAAAACGGTGGATATAGAAAGAAAGTCTTTCTCGGTTAATTTCCAAACACACTCAGTCATTCCGGTCCGCCCTCCGCCTCAGCTCAATGCTCTTCATCAGTGACTCCATCCAGACGCATCATCCGTCATCCCCTCCTCCGTAGCAAGCATCATACCTCGCTGTGTGTGTGTATGTGTGTGTTGTGTGCGTGCGTGTGTGTGTCCGTGCGTGCGTGTCTTACACAGGAGAGCCTGGCGGTGGTCTACACCCCCAGCAGCCCCCGGCTCTACACCATCTACGAGCCGGTGATCAGGCTGAAGGGACAGGCCAAGACACTGGTCACCCAGCGGCCCTTCAGCTCCAAGGAGGTGCAGAGCTCCACGCTGGAGCCCCCGGCGCTGCGGGCCCTGCTGCCCGTCGAGCCCCAGGGCCTGCAGAATGTCCTGCACAAGATCGGGGGCACGGCCACCTTCGTCTTCCTCTTTGCCCAGGTCAGTTTATTTATTCATTTATTTATTTATTTATTTATTTATTTATTTAGTTGAAAGGGACAATGCTCATTAATTGACAAACACATTTCTTGCTGTGAATTAGCTGTAGTGAGTTAGCTGCAAATGCTAAATTTCCATCTGTTGTCCCTAGCCAGCTCTCAAAAGGCAACCTAAAATACAATGACTGATTAACTGATAAAAAAAGATAAAAGATAAAACTGAAATTAAAAAAACAATATAAACACACCATCAAACAGATGCTGACGTTGCACGACTCACACTCCACCCTCCACACTACACCCTCCACATATTAATAGTACGACAGGGCGGGTGCTGGTGTTTGAGTGGCAGTGTGTAAGATGGAGCCCGTCCCAGTCAGATTGTTAGAGTTCCTAAAGCAGTGTTCTGTCAGCTCTACCTCAGCCCAGGGTGGCATGAGTGGGAAGGTTTTAGGAAGTGGCGATGGGAGGATTCTTGTGATCAAAGAGAGAGGATAGGATGTGTGACAGTGATAGGATGAGATTTTATTGCTAACATTATTGAACTTATTGAATTATTTAACTCATTATTTAACTTGTGTGTGTGTGTGTGTGTGTGTGTGTGTGTGTGTGTGTCACCCCGCAGGCCGTAGAGCTGAGTGACTGCGAGCAGACCCAGGCGCTGGCGCTGCAGGTGCTGCTCTCTCTGGCCAAGTACAACCAGCACCGCATCCACGAGATGGACTGTTGCCACGGATACTCCATGATCCACCAGGTCCTCATCAAAGCCAAGTGCATCGTGGGATACCACATGTTGAAAGTACGTCTCATTGCTTGCACACTCGGTGGCCTCTGTGAGGCAGAGACGGCTAGAAGTGTTAAATTCCCTGTGCAGGACCAAAGAGATCATTGCTAGTAACAGAAACACACTTCAACTGCAGTAATTTGCCATTATTCTGTTGTAAACATATTGGTGTTTTATAAAGTGATCACATTTCTGATAGACATGCTCTTTCAGTATTGCTTCAGCTGGATCACTGGTTCAGCCATGGAGGTACCGGCACATGTCTAAAACGTGTATTTTTTAAATCAGAGTGTAACACAGTTTGCTAGAAGGATAAGTAATCAAGTGGCCCTGTAACATTACTTACAAGGACGCACCGGCGTAACTCCGCCTACCAGGGACTTACTAGCTAGCTACTAGCTTACTAACTAGCAGCCCATCCTGATCAATACTGACCCGCTGGCTCGGGGGGATAACCAGTCCCTGCTCTGCTGAGAGTTATGACGGCTCCGCTGATCTGTCACTGTGCCCATATCGATTCCCCACCCACCTCATCAGAGGGTTTAGGCAACACGACAACACACACATCAATGTGTGTCTATTTCTGCAGCATCGCTGGACTCTGATCTGTTTCAGTGATGTGCTCAAGCAGTCCTCGGTGCAGTGAGATACAGCTGCTGCATCTCAATTCAATTACATTTGTTAATCACAGGTACAGTCTCAAAGGGCTTAACACGCCGTATATTTAGACACACCCCTCACCCTAGCCCCCCAGAGGGCAAGAAAAAACTCCCTTAATTAACAAGGAAGAAATCTTGAGATGAACGCAGAGTGGGGGGTCTCTCCTTCAAGGGAGGATCAGGAGTGCAATGGGGATCTCCATGCGGGCGTCCTCCACGGTGGTTGATGTGTGCGTTGGTTGCAGACCCTGCTGGACGGCTGCTGCAGCGGGCCCATCCTCACGCTGGGGGAGGACAGGCAGTTCCGCCTGGACACCGAGTCCACCGCCGTGGTGCAGGACATTCAGCTGCTCTCGGAGGTCCTGCTGGACTGGAAGATCTGGGCCAAGGCGGAGGTAGACCATAACCAGAGTGCTGTTGTTGTCAGGGTTTATCCATCGGTCAGTCGACCACAGTGGTGCTGTGTGTGTGTGGGGTGACTGACCGGGGGTCTGTGCTGTGACTGACGGGGGTCTGTGCTGTGTGTGTGGGTGCAGGCGGGCGTGTGGGAGACGCTGCTGGCCGCGCTGGAGATCCTGATCCGGGTGCACCACCCGCAGCAGGTCTTCAACATCCGGCAGTTCCTCAAGGCCCAGGTGGTGCACCGCTTCCTGCTCACCTGCCAGGTCCTACAGGTGAGATGCATTCTGGGAAACTTCATTGTACATTGTGTACATTGAGGTTGAGGCAATGTTTGCTAAACGGTAAATGATCAGCCTTTATCTGGAAACTGTAAAACTGTTTTTGTTGTGTTGGCAGAAGACTGTGTTTGTTTTTAAATAATTATAGTCTAGTTTGATGTGTCAAGATGACATAATCAACACACCATTAATAATAATTTCCAATGAATAAAGATGAATGATAATAAGCACCCTGGTAGCATTGCCATGTTCTCCTCTCTTATCTTATAAAGCTTGTAAACACACTGAGGTTTAAATCAATAGTAATCCTACTCTCGCAGGTAAAGTATCCTCTGATTTTGCGCCGCCGTACAGCAGGCCCCCTGCCGGTGAGCCATTTCACGCCGTTTCCTGTAACCCGCGGCGTGACGACATGTGTGTTCTGCTCCTCTCCCAGGAGAACCGGGACCAGTACCTCACCGCCATCCCCCAGGAGGTCTGCCTGTCCTTCGTCAAGATCATCCAGGAGGTGCTGGGCTCCCCCCCCGACCTGGACCTGCTCAAGCTGGTCTACAACTTCCTGCTGGCCGTGCACCCGCCCACCAACACCTACGTGTGCCACACCCCCACCAGCTTCTACTTCTCCCTGCACATCGGTGAGGTCCCGCTCCGGCTCTGACCCGTAGCCCCCCCCTTCCCCATCCCCCATCCCAGTAATCAATAGAATATGCGTGCGTGTGTGCGTGCATGCATGGGTGCGCACGTGTATGGGTGCGTGGGTGGGTGGGTGTGTGTGGGTGTGTGTGTGTGTGTGTATGTGGGTGCGCGTGTGTGCTCATGCATTTGTGTATGTGTGTCGCCAGACGGTAAGCTGTACCGGGAGAAGGTGCAGTCCATCATGTACCTGAGACACTCCCACAGCGGGGGGAAGTCAGCCAGCAGCTCTGTCTTCTCCCTCTCCCCCACCGTGTTCCCGGACCTCCACCCAGAAGGTAGGGCCTCCACCGCACCGGCCTGGCACCACCCTCATGAAGACCCCCGAAGGATCTCAGGGGGAATATATCTGTAGTTTAGAAGAGATGGAATAGAATCGGGGCGCCCCGGTGGTTCACCAGCAGTGTTGGGAACGTTACTTTAAAAAAGTAATTAGTTATAGTTACTCACTACTTGTTCCAAAAAGTGAGTAAATAACTGAGTTTACTAACTGAGTTAGTAACTGAATTACTTTATAATAAAAGTAACTTGTTACCAGGGAAAGTAACTATTTGCGTTACTGTAAAAAAATAAAGTTGCCAATGAATGTCAATGAATTTGAAGTAGTGCTTATATCTCCACCTTGAAAATGCCAACTTTTCATCGGATTGCTCCGGACTCGCCATTTCTGCTGCTTCTTCGAATTTGTTTGGTGTGTGTGTATGGTGCGCGTGGCCTGGCTTGTGTGTAAATACACTGGCTTTGATTGGCTACCATGAAACATGACTCTGCCTTAGCCAATCATAATCGCTTATCTCATTGTTAACCCACCCGGTCTCCTCACTAGCAGTTTGTGTGTGGAGCCAGGGGTGCGTTCGGATTACGCAGTTTATTCAATCAATTCATAGTAACGCACCGCATTTAACGTTCAGTAACGATAACGGCGTTGTAACGACGGAAACAGTAATTAGTTAGATTACCCCGTTACTGAAAAAATAACGGCGTTACCTAACGCCATTCTTTTAAACAGCGTTATTCCAAACACTGTTCACTGGGTAGAGCGCGTACTATAAAGGCTCAGTCCTGATCCCGGGTTCAAATCCTGCCTGTGGTCCTTTGCTGCATGTCCCGCCCTCTATCTCCCATACCTTCCTAACTATCTCACTCTATAATAAAGCATAAAAATGCATAAATTAATCTTAAGAAAAAACAGATACAATAGATTCTAATTATTCCTTTATTTCCGTTATCGTCAGCACAACGAAATTCAATAGCAGTCCTAACGGAGCATTCATGCATATCAAACGGCAATTAGAAATAGAAGAACCAAAGTCCAAACCAGACTATTTTAAGGTGCTGATGATATAAATAGAATATTGATTTGGTAAAGCAGCCCTTGCTGTTCTCTGTGGAGATGAGTTTTGTTAGATACTTGTCCTGGATCCCCCAGCTAGGGTTCCTGGAGGGCAGTGTCCTTAAAGACCCCCTTTGTGTCATTTAAGGATTGTAGGACATGGTTTACTCTCCTGAGGGGTGTGTGTGTGTTAAGCATTACTCCAACCACACTCACGCACACACACACACACACACGCGCGCATGCACATGATGCCTTCCTCTGATTCAGATCTCAGATTAGATCTTAACCAGAGTCATCAGTCTCCTCTTGTCCCTCTCGGCTCCCTCTAAAGGAGCCAGAGTCTCTGCCTGTTGAAGGCTCTATGGTATTGATTCCGGTGTCTGTCTGACTCTGTCGTCCACGTGACTTCCCACCGTTAATTTAGCTTCTCCAGGCCAGCCGGCGGCCTCTTCCTCTGAGCCCACCGCGGACGACCAGTTCCTGCGGCCCCCCAGCCTGACCCCCTCCCCGCACCCCTCCCCGGCGGCCAGCCCCTGTCCACGGCGAGCCCCCAGCTCCGGCCCCGCCCCTGGCCCTGGGGAGGCCGGCGGTGAGGCCCCGCCCTCCCAGCAGGCCCCGGGCAGCACAGAGACCCTGAAGAGGGGCGGCGGCGGCGGAGACGAGCAGCTCCTGAGCAGCTGCGAGTCGGCCAAGACCATCTGCGAGTCGCGGGAGTCCGGCGGGGACGGGCGCGCCGCCTCCCCCCGCCCCCCCTCCATCAGCGTGGAGGAGGAGCCCGACGAGGAGGCGGAGCTGGACAGCCTGCCGGAGGGCAGCGTGGGCGGCGCCGAGTCGGAGGACCGCTTCGACTGGCCGGGCGAGGACGCGCCGCGCCGGCCCGACAGCCTCAGGGGCATCCAGTCCTTCCAGCGGAGCCACAGCAACCTGGCCAGCCTGGGCCTGGCCTTCCCCGCTGCGCCCAACGGCGCGCTGGCCGTGGGCCGCTGGCCCGCCGCCGCCGGGGCCGCCGCCGCCGAGCGTGGCTCGCTGCCCGAGGACTGGGAGAGCTACACCTACTCCCCCGGGTACGAGAGGATGCACAGCAAGTCGGAGGCGGACGACAGGTGAGCCCCATGTTTTGCAAAAAGTGGATTAGCTGAGGTTGAACTGACCTGTGTTGAGGTGCTGCGGGCTGTGTGTTATGGTGTCACTAGCTCGCCCTAACCTCCATTATCCTCATTGGTCATCGTGGTATTGAGTGTTCACCTACATATTAGTAGTATATAAGTATTACAAGGATACATCATCACCATCCATGAGTATTCTCATGTTATACTGTGTTGTTTTTTAGAATGGCTTGAAGTCCTTTATTCTAAGCAAAGCAAAAAAGACACCTCGTGTGTGTGTGTGTGTGTGTGTGTGTGTGTGTAGGTCCACAGTGGAGGACTGCCTGGTGCTGGTCTGCTGTGGGCTCTACGACCTCCTGCGGGGGCTGCTCCTGCTGCTGCCCGACCTCATGCTGGAGGAGGTGATGGACAAGCTGATCCAGCCCGAGGCGCTCATCGTGCTGGTCAACCACCCCTCTCCCCTCATCCAGCAGGGGGTCATGAAGGTACGGCCCCCCCTCCAGCACCTCCAGCCCCTCCAGCACCTCCAGCCCCTCCAGCACCTCCAGCCCCTCCAGCCCCTCCAGCCCCTCCAGCCCCTCCAGCCCCGCGCCGAGCTCCGACGCTTCCCCCGGCCTCGGCGCCACCGAGCAGACGGACGAGATGGCAAAACATCGGGCGGGGAATGCGTTCGATTAAATCGAGACAAACGATAAGCAGCCGCGCTGGTGCTGCTGATATTCGTCGCGTTCTGTGTTGAAAGGGGAAGTTTTGCGTGGCGGGGCTTTTTGTTGACAAGCGCGCTATCAAAGGGAGCAGGCAGAGAGAGAAACAAATGATTATGAGGAGCTGGAGGCTCCGACCAGGTCAATATCCCCTGGAGAGGTCACGTGCTAGACCAGTGCTGCGACAGGAAATTAGGAAAGCAACCCGATAAGGGGAGAGGGTTGAAAGGAATCTGGTGCTCAGCAATAACACGCAGGGGTGTGTGTGTGTGTGTGTGTGTGTGTGTGTGTGTGTGTGTGTGTGTGTGTGTGTGTGTGTGTGTGTGTGTGTGTGTGTGTGTGTGTGTGTGTGTGTGTGTGTGTGTGTGTGTGTGTGTGTGTGTGTGTCACCCCCCTCCCCTGTTGAATCCCTGTGTCCCTTCCTGTAGCTGCTGGACGCCTACTTCAGCAGAGCCTCCAAGGAGCAGAGGGAGAAGTTCCTGAAGAATCACGGCTTCTCCCTGCTGGCCAACCAGCTGTACCTGCACCAGGGCAGCCAGGGCCTGCTGGAGTGCTTCCTGGAGATGCTGTTCGGCCGGCCTGTGAGCCTGGAGGAGGAGTGAGTCTGAGGAGCCACGCGCCACATACATGCTTACAACCCATGGGATGATTTGTCACGGGTGTTGCTGTTGTTGTTTAGCAGAGGGTTTGGATCTAGACGTGTGATGTCGTTCATCAGCTCTTTGCTCGAGGACGCCTGCTATAGGCCGGCTGCGGAGGTTGGAGATGGAATCCAGAAACTTTCGGATTGAGATTTAAATGCCCTGAGATTTGACGATCCTGCCCTGAATTTCGATGATCCTGCCCCTATTTATTCTTATTATTTACACTTGAATCGACTTTGTTAATACATTGAGGAAACATAAAATTTAAAAGCACAAACAAACAAGACAGTCAAAGTATAAGACCTAAAAAGGCTATATCTATAGATAGATACTGTATCTACCAGTATCTAACTATCTCTATATACCTATCTATATAGATATACAGTATATCGATATATATATATATATATATAGAGATAGATAGATATTAAAGTGCACCGACATTTCCTAACCCTATGAAATAACTGTGTTGTGTCTCTCCTTTCCGACATGCCCAGTCTGGACCTGGAGGAGATGGAGGGCATCTCCCCGTTCAGGAAGCGCTGCATCATCCCCATGCTGGGGCTGATCGAGAACTCCCTGTACGAGAACTCCCTGCTGCACAACCTGCTGTGCATGCTGCTGCAGCTGCTCAACGCCTGCCCCAAACTGGCCGACATTCTGCTGGACCACGGGCTCCTCTACGTGCTCTTCAACACGCTGTCCACCCTCAACGGCATGGAGAACGGGTACGCCGGCCCCGTAGAGGCTCCACGGCCCGCGTGTGTTCAATCCCTCCGCAAACCGCCAATTGAAAACGTTTGCGACGCAGCGAGAGATGTTCTCTCTGTTGAAACAGGCGGGAACGGGTTGTACGATGAGATGTACGACTCATGTTCGACCCGCTGTTGTGAAAACCACTTCCGCTGGAAGTGGCCGCTATGTTCGATCCAGATAGACGAGGACTAGGGTTCTATCGAGAAAGGATCTCCTGCGGGAATGTATTGGAAAGGTTGACGTGCTGTTACTTCTTTTCTTTGAATTCTAAAATTCCTACACCTTTAGCAGACGCTTTTATCCAAAATGACTTACAACAGTTCGTACACACATTCACACAGCAAGGCGACAGCCGGCTCGTCGGGTGCAGTTAGGGTGAGGTGTCTTGCTCGGTGACACCTCCACACTCTAGCTAGGAGGAGCCGGGGATCTAATTAGCAACCTTCCTGTTACAAGTCAACCCTCTCTACCTCCTGATCTAAGCCAACAATCTGCTTCCCTTCCCCTTCCTTTCACATACGGTGATCCTACATAAGTCTGTCTCCCTCTGAACCCCTCCCCCCGTCTTAACCTTCCCTTGCCCTGTGACCTCCCCCCAGGATTCCCCTCAACGACTACAAGCTGCTGGTGTGCGACATCCAGCAGCTGCTGGTGGCCGTCACCATCCACTCCTGCAGCTCCTCCGGGTCCCAGTACTTCCGCATCATCGAGGACCTCATCACCCTGCTGGGCTTCATGCAGACCAGCAAGATGCGCCGCACACAGGGTAAGGGCACGCAGGGTCCTGGGGGGTCAGCAAAGTCGAGGAGGGGGACAAACAAGGGTAGTACTGAAGCGCTCTTGCGACTGTGTCGTAACTTCAAGTGAGCTTGAGTGCATCTGGTGGAACCTGTAGGCGTGTGTCACGGGACGTTGAAGACCACATGGCGTGGTGGCTGTTGTAAACCTCTTCATGTCCTGCTGGCCACTGAATAGGAACTTTTGAAGTGTGCCGATGCATCGGTCGACCCCCAGACTTATTCACAGAAACGATAGTATGAGAGCAGGAGATGGTGTTTGTGAAAGAGTGTGTGGCGTGGTTGTACTAATTTACAATTAGTCTCTTTGGATAAATGCGTCTGCTAAACTCCCTAAATGTAAATTTACATTTAAACGCTTCCCCCGCAGAGATGGCCGTGGCCCTCCAGTTCCGGGTCCTGCAGTCGGCGATAGAGTTCATCAGGACCACCGCCAACCAGGACCCCCAGAAGCTGAGCAGCTCCATGAACATGCCCAGCTCCCCCCACCACGCCATCCACCCCAAGCGCAAGAGCATCAGTGGTGAGTGAACGCGAGGAAAACGCAGATCACCACTCCTTGCTCTACGCTCAGTGTACCTGTGACCTGTTCCTTGTTGTGTTATTGCCTCGTATTCCCATGATGCATTGCTCAGTATACCTGTGACATCTTCCTTGTTGTGTTATTGCCTCGTATTCCCATGATGCATTGCTCAGTATACCTGTGACATCTTCCTTGTTGTGTTATTGCCTCGTATCCCCATGATGCATTGCTCACCCGTCTGTGTTTCCATACCCCTCCCCCGTCCCCGGCGCGAAGGTTCGATGGCCATGAAAGACTCCATTATCCCCCGCCCCCCCCGCCAGCACTACTGCTCCTACGGCCAGATCCCCATGTCTCCCCCCTTCAGCTTCCTGGCCCAGGAGTCCCCCCTTTCCTCCTCCCCCACCACCAACTCACCCTTCATGTTCCATCCTCCTGACTCAGGTAGCCCAGGGCAACGGTGTCGCCTCCGTACCGACTCCTCCGTAACCCCCCCATCCTCTGGCAATGAGAACATATCCCCTCCCACCTGGGGGACATGTTTGTTGTTTGTGTTGTTGTTGTTGTTGTTGCCGTGGAACTCACCTTCTCCCTGGTCCTTGACTGAGGAGTAACCTTGCCCGGTACATTGCATTCAGTGCGTTACTGGTGCGCCCTGTGTGGAGTGTGTGTGTGTGTGTGTGTTTACTCGGAGAGCTCACCAAACTAACAGGAACCAGATTCTTGCACGGATGCCATTTATGCAAGCGAGGCTTTCTTTCTCCTCTTCCAAGCCTGCTGACTAATGGATGAATTATTGATGAGATATTCGGTGGCGTGACCACGCTGTGAACCTGTGAGAGCGCGAGGAAAACTAAACCGCACGCGTTGCATGCCGTGTGGCGTGCTGATTCAGAGACACATGCCCGAGATCACACGTGATTCAAGTGAACATGCTCAAGATCACACGTGATTCAAACGAACATGCTCGCGATCACACGTGATTCAAGTGAACATGCTCAAGATCACACGTGATTCAAACGAACATGCTCGAGATCACACGTGATTCAAGTGAACATGCTCAAGATCACGCAGGATTCAAACGAACATGCTCAAGATCACACGTGATTCAAGTGAACATGCTCAAGATCACGCGGGATTCAAACGAACATGCTCAAGATCACACGTGATTCAAGTGAACATGCTCGAGATCACGCAGGATTCAAACAAACATGCTCGAGATCACGCGTGATTCAAATGAATGTTCACCCAATATCACTAACCACCTCTCTCTCCCCCCCCCCCCCCCCCCCCGTGGTGCTGGGCGGTCCAGGCCGACGCCGTTTCTCCCTGGTGCAGTCGGACTCGCTGCTGATGCGCATGCGCTCGGTTGCGAGCGACGAGCTCAGCCAGATGATGCAGCGGCGCATGAGCCAGGAGAACCCCATCCGCGCCAGCGAGACAGAGTTCGTCCAGCGGCTGCAGAGGCTGGTGGTGCTGGCCGTCAACCGGCTCATCTACCACGGTAACCATGGCGACCCGGACAGATTTACATTTCAATTTTAGGTGCCACACCCCTCTTACATACAGTGAGTGTGTACGAGGAGTGTAGGAGGGGGGGGGGGGGGGGGGGGAGTGAGTTGTGCAGAGTCTAGGTGCGCTCTGAACAAGTGAGTCTTGATTGACGTAGAAACCGCCGGCGTCGTGTTTTGTTTCGGTTTTGTGGGTCTAATTCGGTTTCCCGCCCCCTCCCCTCCTCTCCTCGGTCGCGCTCCAGACATGAGCCAGGACTTCTACCAGCTTCTAAACTTCCCCGAGACGCCGGACCACCTGCTGTCCACGCCCGACCCGGCCGACCCCGGCCACGACGAAGGCTGCTCCTCGTCTTCCTCTGTGCCGGCCTCCCCCGTCCCCTTCCCCCTCCCGCCCGCCAGCAAGAAGAGCTTCCAGAAGGACATCCTGCGGCTCATGATGGAGGGGATCAAACTCAGCCTGGTGGGTCCACGCTTGGGTTTAGCTTTCCAAGGTCCTGGGTCGGAATCCTGACGTTCCCCACGAATCGTTTGGAGCAAAGACGCAGAGATCTGCTGTCTGCTCCTTTTGTAAATGGAAGCCACCTCTAATCTGACAGTCATCTATTGTACATATACATATGCATAGTTTTTCAAATCATTTTGAAATTGTATTTCTACAACAGAGAATATGTGGCGTGTGTGTGTGTGTGTGTGTGTGTGTGTGTTCGTTCTGACCTGGTGCTCTACCCGTCCGCCGTCCCCCAGGGCAGTACAGGCCGCGGCGGGGCGCCCCACCAGCAGTGGCGGCGGATCCTGTGGTCCAGCCGGGACACCTTCCGGGTCCAGATCGGCCGGCTGCTGGTGCACACGCTCAGCCCCGCCCAGCCCCTCGCCGACCGCAAGGAGGCACTGGACTTTGTGTTCGACCCGCGGCACGGAGACATCCTGAGGGAGAGCCTGAGCCCGGGCCTGGAGGTGAGCGGTACCCGACGCCGGGACACAGCCCCGGGGGTTCTCTCAAGATGAAATGTGGAGGTTTAGCTGGAAAACACGCCGTTCAGATTATTGTCTCAATTATTGTTATTTGTGAAGCGTCATTTCAAAATATCAAGCCACAAACTTGTTGTTGTTACAGTGCTTCTTTTTTATACAAACAAAAAGACATCAAATAAAAAAGAGGCCTTGATGCATTCAAGACTCCACTTGACCTGGAAGATAAGTGTGTCCATTAGATCAGTTAGCCATAACTTCAGCAGATTATAGATTAACATTTTTGGATGTAAAATAGTGTCTAAAATGGGAAACGGTTTGCCCTCTCTCCGAGTGGGATGGGGTGGATATGAAAGTACAGCTCTCAGCATTGGGATGACCCATGAGGTGTCTTTATGCTGAGTCTGTGGATGGTGACAGATAAATGGACAGGCTGGATGTGGCCGCTGGGTCTCCTGGGTCTACCACACCGCTCCCCCCTTACTCGACATGACCGGCCACAATGCAACGTGACACGACTCCCCCACACTATATTTCCCTCCATCTATTTCTTTCTGTTTTTGTTTTTCGCTCGACCTATCTCTCCCCTCTCACTCTTTCTCCCCCTCTCACTCTTTCTCTCCGACTCTTTCTCTTGCTCTCTCACTCACTCACTCACCCACCCACTCTCACTCTCTGTCACTATTTCCCTCTCATTCTTTATCTCCATATATCTCCCCATCTCTTTTTCTTCGTCTCTCACTCTTTCCATCCCTCCCTCCCTCCCCCCCTCTGCAGCACGGGCCCAAGCTGGCTCTCTCGCTCCACGAGCTGCTCCACGACCACAAGGAGGGCCTGAGCCGCGAGGAGCAGAGCGCGGCCGCCGTGTTCATGACCTCCCTGAAGCTGTGCGGCCACCGCTGCATCCCGCCCAGCGCGCCCCACAAACCGGACCTCCTCAAGGCCATCAAGGAGGTACCAGGGGGGGACGGCCGGGGGCTCTGACCGGGTAGAAGGGGTATAGTGTAGATACATATCTATGTAGATATAGATATAATACCCAGGAGAGGGCCTCTGACTGGGTAGAAGTGGGTATATATACAGTATATGTGTATGTATGTATGTATGTATATCAATATATACAACTAAAGTGAACTGAAAGTCACTTGAGTTGTAATTGATCAAAGTCAGTAAGACAAGCTGACTTGGCTTTAACATTGATTCTTATTTATGTATGACTTTATGTATGATTTATCCTCATATAGGTGTTGTTTTTTTTGTGGTTCATTTGTTGTGTATTTTTCTACGAACCACAAAGCACTTAATCTCTGTTTGGCTCGTCTAGGAGAAGTTGAAATACGAGGCGGAAGAGAAAACCAGCAAGCTGGCGTGGGAGAAGAAAATGTCCAACACTCAGAAAAGGTGAGATAGAACTATTACATTATCTCCTGATTATCTCATCCTCCATTTTAAAGACCTGCACCCCGCTCAACAAAGACCAGCTCCTTGGTCCATCCTTAATGCCACCATAATATTAATAATATTAACAATAATAATAAAACATTAGATTTATAGAGTGCTTTTATAAATACTCAAAGATGCTTTACAGAGTGAACACAAAATAAAATCAGTTAATAAGAATGTATATTAGTAAAAAGATTAGAAAGGAGGAAGGGGTGAGAAGGGAAGGAGGTTACGTGGTGAAAGCGATCTTAAAAAGGTGGGTTTAAATGAAGGGAGTGTTGGCCTGTCGGTCGTGGTCGGGGAGGGAGTTCCAGAGGGAGGGTGCGGCGACTGATCAGGCCCTGTCACGTCACACCATGTCCTCTCTCCCCCTGCCTCAGTCTCATCCAGAGGCTGGACGGCAAGTCCCGCGACATCTCCAAGATCGCGGCGGACATCACCCAGAGCGTGTCGCTGCGGCAGGGCATGGAGAGGAAGAAGGTGATCCTGCACATCCGCAGCCTCTACAAGACCAACCTCAGCGCCAGCCGGCGCTGGCAGGAGCTGGTGCAGCAGCACACGCACGACCGGTGAGCTCCTGGGTCTGTAGACCCTGTGTACTGACACTGTGTACTGGTGGGTGGGGTCAGGTCTGCTCTAACAGCTCCTGCGTCTTTAGATGCTGTGTACTGGTGGGTCGGGTATGGTCTGGTCTCACAGCGCTGACTTTGATGCTTTTGAATTTGACCCTACTCCTTTTTTTTTTTTTAATTGCCTACCCCACCGTAACTAGTATTAAAACGTGTTTCCCCTTTAGCGATTGTCTTGAGGCCGTGCACGTCGTTAGTACCCATGTTAAACTTAATCTGTTCAAAATGTGGGGCTCCTCCCAGTTTATTCAGGTACATCGAGTGACATCATCGTTAAGTGTTTCTGTTGAATTCTCCTTAATCCCCCTCCCCCCCCGTGTCCGTCCTCCCGTCCCAGGGCCGTGTGGTACGACCAGGCATCCTACCCCACCTCCTGGCAGCTGGACCCCACCGAGGGCCCCAACCGGGAGCGGCGCCGGCTGCAGCGCTGCTACCTCACCATCCCCAACAAGTACCTGCTGAAGGACCGGCACAAGGCGGAGGGTGAGCAGCACGCCGCGCCCGCCCATGGGGGGCGTGTTGAGGCCCCCGTGGGGGCCTTACACGTCTGCCTGGTCCCAAGCCGGCCTTCTTAACCTATTTACATTCAGGGCATTTAGCAGATGCTTTTATCCAAAGCGACTTACAATAAGTACATTTGTCAGAAGAAAGAGAAACAACAATATATCGCTGTCGGTACGGTAAGGATGTTCATAGAAACAAGTGCCAAGCACTAACAATCACTAGGTTAACCCATTCCCCGTATACAACAAAGCTAGTTAGGATAAGATGCTACACAATGCAAAGTGCTATTGTTAAGTGCAAGGACGTACAACATACGATAAGTGCGTAACAGGGGTGGGGGGGCTAAGGGGGGAGGCTATGCAGAGTCCAGGTGAACTCTGAACAAGTGAGTCTTGAGTCTTTTGCGACTCTGCGGTCCTGACATCATGGAGCGAGCAGCTCGTTCCACCACTGCAGCGCCAAAATGTCTTTGTTTTGTTTTGTCTTCTCTAGACGCGGCCAAGCAGCCGCTGTCCTTCCTGTTTGAGGACAACACCCACTCGTCATTCTCGTCCACGGTGAAGGACAAGGCCACCAGCGAACCCATCAGGTACACGGCCCCCCTGAGCAGCACCACACTGGGGGACAGGAGCAAGAGGCTCTGGTGGGGGTGGAAGCTATCTGCAGTCCTTCTCAAGATCTCTTCCTTGCTATTTCAGGTGTTTCCTGCCTTCTCGGGGGCAAGGGTCAGTGGGGTGTCATTAATATGCGGCCTGCTAAGCCCTCTGAGACTGTAACTGTGATTAAGCGCGCTACGAATAAAGTTGGATTGAGTTGAATTGAGGAGAGCTTCTGCTGAATGTGTTTGTCTCACAGGTTCACCAGGAGATGCATCAGTGTTGCTCCCTCCGTAGAAACAGCAGGCGAGCTGCTCCTGGGTAACACACACAAACGCACACACACATGAATTTCCGCGCACACAAACAAAACGCACACATGCACACATGCACACAGACACACTACCTCCCTCCCTCCCTTTGTATAACAACAACAACAACAATCACAACCCCACACAACCACAACTGATGCCCCCAATGCGGAAGGCTCTGCAGTGTCTCACTGACCTTTCCCTTGTGTGTTCCAGGGAAGTCAGGGATGTACTTTGTGGAGGACAATGCCACGGACGCACACGACAGCCAGGTAACGCCAGGGGAGAGAGGGGGCAGAGGGGGTGAGGGAGGAGGGAGCGAGGGAGAGAGGGGGTGAGGGAGGGTGCACCACCCCAGGGATGTAGATAATGCATTGGTGGGGGGAACTGTCCCCGACCGACCTCTCTGAGTGCCCAGCTTGTGCTGATGTGTGTCTTTGTGTGTGTGTGTGTGTGTGTGTGTGCGTGTGTGCGTGTGTGCGTGCGTGCGTGCGTGCGTGCGTGCGTGCGTGCGTGTGTGTGTGTGGACAGAGCCCTCACGGGGAGCTGGAGGCCGCCTCGTTCTCCTGGACCTATGAGGAGATCAAGGAGGTGCACAAGCGCTGGTGGCAGCTCCGGGACAACGCCGTGGAGATCTTCCTCACCAACGGGCGCACCCTGCTGCTGGCCTTTGACACCACCAAGGTCAGGAGCCTCTCTCATCTCCCACGGGGTCTTGGGAGTGTACCGAGGTGGGGGTGGGGGGCTGACAGAAATGATCCATATCAACCACCACCCCCACCAACTGACCTTTTGCTGGATTGCCTCTCTCTCTCTCTCTCTCTCTCTCTCTCTCTCTCTCTCTCTCTCTCTCTCTCTCTCTCTCTCTCTCTCTCTCTCTCTCTCTCTCTCTCTCTCTCTCTCTCTCTCTCTCTCTCTCTCTCTCTCTCTCTCTCTCTCTCTCTCTCTCTCGCTCGCTCGCTCGCTCGCTCTCAGCAAATGCTTCTCTCTTGTGTCGATCGCGGGGAAATAAATAAAAAGGAAATAACCCATGACCTCTATAAATATAACAATACTAAATCAGGGCATACACTCCATTACGTTTATTCACCGTCCAGTTCCGCGACGACGTGTACCACAACATCCTGAACTCTGACCTCCCCAACCTGCTGGAGCACGGCAACATCAGCGCACTGACCCAGCTGTGGGGCTCGGGGCAGATCTCCAACTTTGAGTACCTGACGCACCTCAACAAGCACGCCGGGCGCTCCTTCAACGACCTCATGCAGTACCCCGTGTTCCCCTTCATCCTGAGGGACTACATCAGCGAGACGCTGGACCTGCAGGAGCCCAGCATCTACAGGTCAGTGTTGGGGGGGGGGGGGGCGGGGTCACCAACAAGGTGGGGGGGGGGGGTCACGGAGAAGGTGGGACAGATGGGGGCGGGGGGGCCACTCCCACACGCCCACTCCCACAAAACACGTGATTAGCTAGCCAGCTTTAGGACCAGGTCTGCCTAGCCTTGTGGAAGACTCCTGCGCAATAAGGGCATGGGCAGAGTGCACGCAGGTAGGCGGGTTAGTAGGTAGACAGACAGCGAGGCCATTCAATCATTTCATTCAGAGCATTTGATTAAATGCTTCTAAAATAAATGGTCTACCCAAACTATATTGTTAACTAAATTCAAAACAAGTCTCTTTAACATTGAATAAATGTGCATTCTGTTGCTGTTTGGCTGCCGCAGAGTAAATCACGCGTCCTTTAGTGGGAGAGATGTTTTTTCCGTGGCGTCTTGGTGCAGCGTTCCCAGATGGTCTCTCCGTGACACCAGAGGAAGTGCACGGCGGCGCCGTGAAGAAACAGATGCTCCGGCGTGATGTTGTCACGAGCAGCGACGCCCCCGCGCATCAACAGCTCCAACCAGCGCCACTTCGTTCAGCAAACATAACCTTTGCAATCGGACACATTTTAATTCGGGGCGTCGCTTCGTTTGACGTTTCCCAGACTGTGATGATGAACAGCGTCGAGCGCGGCTCCTCGGCTGCAACACAACAACGAGCGTCAATGTGCATGTTTACAGCCGGCTTGATTCCCATTGATAAGTTAAACACGATACGGGAGATGGATGGAAGGACCTTAACCGTCAGATCTCTGAGCCATCCGTCTCCGTCTCCCAGCAGATGCTGCACAGTAGGGGTGGGACGACATATTAACACGGCGATATATGGTCGCCCTTCTTCATGCGATATGAGAACCGGTACACTGGCACTAAATATCGTTCAGTTTGAACCATAATAAGGACGGTGATTTTGTATTCATAGTTAGACATATATCGTTATGTATCGTTATAGGATTGTCGAACAATATATTGATTATCATCAGGATATGATCAGGATATTATCGGTATTGTGGGCCGCATATCGTATCGTATTGTGAGGTACCCTGTGATTCCCACCCCCACTGCACAGTGGAGTCCCGCCTTCAGCAGCGTTCTGTCAGAGCCTGTAACGCTCTTCGTCATTCTAGTAGTCGATACCCCCTCGATCCGAGGCAGAGTCGAGGGTCACCACTGATCTAAATGTGGATTTGTCCACCTGAGGTGAAATGGTTTCATTTTGTTTGTTTTATTTTGACCTTTTCTCTTCTTGATCATACAGGAACCTAAACAAACCCATTGCCGTCCAGTCCAAGGAGAAAGAGGACCGATACGTCGACAACTACAAGGTATGTTAACCACGGTCTGCTGTGTGTGCGTGTCTGGGTGATCAAGTGTGTATGTGCACACTTGTGTATGTATATGTGTGTGTGTGTGTGTTTGCAAGTCTACTTTGTGTGTCTGGATGATTGAGTGTGTGTGTGTGTGTGTGCGTCTGCCTCAGTACCTGGAGGATGAGTACAAGAAGGGGATCCGTGAGGACGACCCCATGCCCCCGGTCCAGCCCTACCACTACGGCTCCCACTACTCCAACAGCGGCACCGTGCTGCACTTCCTGGTCCGCATGCCCCCCTTCACCAAGATGTTCCTGGCCTACCAGGGTGAGTCCACCCCCACCACCCCACACCACCACCATCACTACCATCATCACCACCCCACACCCCACACCACCACCATCACTACCATCATCACCACCACCACCACCACCCCACACCACCATCATCACTACTGTCATCACCACCACCCCACACCCCACACCACCACCATCACTACCGTCATCACCACCACCACCACCCCACACCCCACACCACCACCATCACTACCATCATCACCACCACCACCACCCCACACCCCACACCACCACCATCACTACCATCATCACCACCACCACCACCCCACACCCCACACCACCACCATCACTACCATCATCACCACCACCACCCCACACCCCCACCTACCAGCCTGATCCCCACCCTAACCACCACCATCACCACCAACCCCACCCACCACCACCACCACCCCACACCCCCACCTACCAGCCTGATCCCCACCATAACCACCACCATCACCACCACCACCCCCACCTACCAGCCTGATCCCCACCCTAACCACCACCACCACCACCACCCCACACCCCCACCTACCAGCTTGATCCCCACCATAACCACCACCACCACCACCACCCCACACCCCCACCTACCAGCTTGATCCCCACCATAACCACCACCATCACCACCCCACACCCCCACCTACCAGCCTGATACCCACCATCACCGCCAACCCCACCCACCACCACCACCACCCCATACCCCCACCTACCAGCCTGATCCCCACCATAACCACCACCACCACCACACACCCCCACCTACCAGCTTGATCCCCACCATAACCAACACCATCACGACCAACCCCACCCACCACCACCACGAGCTTCCACTACCCCCGACCACCACCACCACTACCATCACCACCACCATCACTACCGTCACCACCACCACTACCGTCATCACCACCACTACCGTCACCACCACCACCACTACCATCACCACCACCGCTACCGTCACCACCATCACCACCACTACCGTCACCAACCACTACCGTCACCACCACTACCGTCACCACCACCATCACTACCGTCACCACCACCACCATCACTACCGTCACCACCACCACCATCACTACCGTCACCACCAGCACCACCACCACTACCGTCACCACCAGCACTACCGTCACCACCACCACCACCACTACCGTCACCACCACCATCACTACCGTCATCACCACCATCACTACCGTCATCACCACCACCACTACCGTCACCACCACCACCACTACCGTCACCACCACCACCAGCACTACCGTTACCACCACCACCACTACCGTCACCACCACCACCACCACTGTCACCACCACCACCAGCACTACCGTCACCACCACCACTACCGTCACCATCACCACCACCACTACCACTACCGTCACCACTACCACCAGCACTACCGTCACCACCACCACCACCACCACTACCGTCACCACCCTTCAACACCACCACCACTACTGTCACCACCACCACCACTACCGTCACCGTCACCACCACTACCGTCACCATCACCACCACTACCGTCACCATCACCACCACCACTACCGTCACCACCACCCTTCAACACCACCACCACTACCGTCACCACCACCACTACCGTCACCACCACCACTACCACTACCGTCACCACCACCCTTCACCACCACCACCGCCACCACCCTCATGATCACCAGCACCACCACCACCCCTACCCTCCAACACCACCACCACCCACACCACCACAACACCCCAACCAACACCCCCACCAGCACACAATCATCACCAATAATAAGCAAATTTATTTGGGAAACTGGAAAAGCGGTAGACTGGAAAAGCCGTCGTCATGCCGACGGCTCTGTCTTGGAACCCCTTTGATGTGCGAATGGTTCCCTGAACTTCATTTTTTTTTTTCAAGTTTTGGTTTAGTTTCATGTTTCACAGCGTAACTGACCTTTTGATTAGCCACGTCTATCTGCAATGGATTTGTCTTTGCCCTTTTTGAAGTCTTTAAACAACCCCTCTCTCTCGCTCTCCCTCCCTCCCTCCCCACACCACACCTCTCCCTATCTGACTGGCTGCTCACATCATCCCGCCCTTTCTCTCCCTATCCCCATTCATTCTCCTCCTCCCCTTCATCTCTGCCCCCTCTGATCCTCTAAAGGGCTGCATCTCTTTATGTCCTCCTGAAACCACTGCGATTAAATAAAGGATTGGGGGGGTGGTGGTGGGCGGGGGGGCGATTTTAAAAGAGTTGCGGGGGCTGTTTGTAATTAAGTGTGTCTTGGGCCCCTCCTCCCCCAGACCAGAGCTTTGATATCCCCGACCGCACCTTCCACTCCATGAACACCACCTGGCGTCTCTCCTCCTTCGAGTCCATGACCGACGTCAAGGAGCTCATCCCCGAGTTCTTCTACCTGCCAGAGTTCCTGGTCAACCGAGAAGGTAGGAGACCCCCAGGGGGCGGGGCCACTGAGGAGGTAGGACAGGTGGGGGGGCGGGGCCACTGAGAAAGTAGGAGACCTAGGGGGCGGGGTCATGCAGAATGATGAAATAGTAGAGGGGGGGGGGGACGCATAGCAAGGTAGAGTTTGCCCATATCAGGTCATAACACCGGTCAGTGCACTTGTACATTCAGGGCATTTAGCAGAAGCTTTTATCCAAAAGCGACTTACACTCAAACGACATGACCACCTTCGCCGTGACCCTTGACCCCTCCCCTCCCCTCCCTCCTCCCAGGGTTCGACTTCGGCGTGCGTCAGAACAGCGAGCGGGTGAACCACGTGAACCTGCCGCCCTGGGCCCGCAACGACCCGCGGCTCTTCGTCCTGATCCACCGCCAGGCGCTGGAGTCGGACCAGGTGTCCCACACGCTGTGCCAGTGGATCGACCTGGTGTTCGGCCTCAAGCAGAAGGGCCGCGCCGCCGTGCACGCCATCAACGTCTTCCACCCCGCCGTACGTGGAGCGGGTTGAAGCCTTGGGGCGGGGGGGGGGGTAGGGGGTAGGGGAGGGGTAGAACGGAGCGGGATAGGGGGTGTAGTGGTGGTGGATGGGATGTCGCCCCGGTATCCCAGCCGGGAGGACATCCCATAACTTATAACTACCGTAACGTAGGCTCAGTATGGTGCTTGAAATGACCTAATTTCGAAACAATCGCTGGCACAATCGCTGCCTTGGCGCATAGTGTTTTGAAGTATAAAATGGAATAGAATGAACAATAATTGAATATGGTGTTAGAATAGCTATATTATGACCCTGTAATATGCATTGCTTGTTAGGATATGAATCTTTATATTTCTTAGTATTTTCTTTTTTTCTAGCATTTTACTCTTTTTAGAATATTCTGCCCTAAATAGGTAGTTAGTGGTTACTTGTCATGTGAATGTCAGAGCCCAGTCTGACTCATGTTGACTTGAATAAACCTAATAATCAAGGGATCTGCCTGCTTGATACTAATCAGTAATCAAGTAATCAGTAAACAGTAATCAAGATTAAATTATCCTAGTAATCCATTTTCGGGTAAAACAACAACAATACAACTACAAATAGTTGTATTTTATGGTGACACACTTGCTTGTATGCACATGACATATAATAGGATGTATAATTTGATGATAATATGATGTATAATGTGATGAGGTATAATTAGATGTATAATGTGATGAGGTATAATTGGATGTATAATAGGATTTATAAAACGGGGGGCCTAAATCAAGCGATCTGATTGGTTCCCAACCGTTGTATATTGAGCGTATACACACAGCTATGACGCCCGTTCAGTTTACAGAGTCCAGTATCACTCCACGCCTAACTTGAACTGTTGTTTATTTATATATAAAAGCGATAGCATAGTTCACTGAAGCCTAAAAAAAGCCTGTAAAGCAATAGGCACACGGTCGCCGGCAATTTAGCCTTCTAAATTGCTAAATTGCCGGCGAACCAAGCTACCGTCTCTAGCCTTCTCTCTGAAGGACGCTAGTGTGTTGCATAGCAACCGCCGTACACTTTGCCGGCAGCCAGGAGGGACTACTTTTCTGTATTCGTTAAAAAAAATGCTTTTCCGACTTTCTCGCTTTTTCAAAATTGAGGGTGTCTATGACTTTAATTTCGCCATATTTACGTAACCGTTTTATAAAAGCAATAGATCACTTCAGTCAGTGATATACGGTCATTATACCACGGCCTGTCGTGATCTATTGCTTAAATATAACATGATGATAACATGACATTTAACACCATGCATAGTGTAATGAACTGTAATAGGATGTATATAATGAATATGATGATGGTGCTGATGATTCCTGACCTCCCGGTTGCCCCAGACCTACTTCGGGATGGACGTGTCGGCGGTGGAGGACCCGGTGCAGCGGCGGGCCCTGGAGACCATGATCAAGACGTACGGCCAGACCCCCCGGCAGCTGTTCAGCGGGACCCACGTGGGCCGGGCCGGGTCGCGGCTCCTGATGGACGGGGAGCTGCCCGCCGCCATGGGGCTGCTGGTGCAGCTCGCCTTCAGGGAGAACCGCGAGCAGGCCAAGGAGATCGTCTACCCGGTATGTATGTATGTATGTATGTATGTATGTATGTGTATGTGTATGTGTGTGTGTGTGTGTGTGTGTGTGTGTGTGCCTCTAGAGCTGGCCTATACATTGAGTAACTTTTTTTTTTCTAAGATCTTTTTTTGTATTTTGCTCTAAATATTGAAGATCTTATGTTTAAAGAAATGTGTAAAAATAAAAGAAAACTCCTGGCGAAACCTGCCTTGATTGGTTGAACGTCAAAGAAGTATGGTCAATGGAGGTTTTATGGAAAAAACTGATACAATGGTCTATCTTACTACATTGATGTTCTCCTTTTGACACCCTTTAACGTAAAAAGAAACGTATCTCAAGACCCAATCACAATCACTCTTGGTCCTTTCCAGGACCAAGGCCTAGAGTAGGACACACACAGTATGCACACACCACCCCTCTCACTGGTCCTGCTCCCCCCCTCCTCAGAGCCCCCTCCCCTGGATCAAGGGGCTGAAGTGGGGTGAGTACGTGGGGTCCCCCAGCGCCCCGGACCCCGTGGTCTGCTTCAGCCAGCCCCACGGAGAGCGGTTCGGCTCCCTGCTGGCCCTGCCCACGCGGGCCATCTGCGGCCTGTCGCGAAAGTTCTGCCTCATGATGATCTACAGCAAGGAGCAAGGTAAGCCTCGCCTCACCCTATGGCCCTGTTCCATCGGCGCTTTAGGCAGCGGCAAGTTCAGCCATGCCGGGTCGATTTTCCATTTCTGTTACCGGTTTTAAAACGCAGTGTTAACCTAAACCTCCAATAGGCCTTCAGTGGAGAATAGCTTTTGTCTTATTAAAATCTCTGTCTTTCTTTTTTATCTTTTTCTCTTTGTCTCTTTCCGTGTGTGTGTGTGTGTGTGTATGTGTGTGCAGGCGTGAGGAGCATGCACAGCACGGACATCCAGTGGTCAGCCATCCTGAGCTGGGGCTACGCTGACAACATGCTGCGGCTGAAGAGCAAGCAGAGCGAGCCGCCCATCAACTTCATCCAGTGCTCTCAGCTGCACCAGGTAGGGCTGGCAGCACCTGGCAGTATCTCTCTCTCACACACACACACACACACACACACACACACACACACACACACACACACACACACACACACACACACACACACACACACACACACACACACACACACACACACACACAATCATCACACATACACGTACACACGTACACACATACACATCCATACAATCAACACACATGTACACACACACATAAACATACAATCAACACATACACACACCCATACAATCCACATACACACATGCACAAGCACTTATAATCCACACACAGAAGCACATACATTACACACACATACAGTCCACACATACATTCCACACGTACACACACACACACACAGGTGGTTTATGTACCCCTTAACTGGAGGATTCCCCTGGAAAGAAGCAGTGGAAAATTAAGCCCCCTCGCCCCTTCTCCTTCTGTCCTTTCTTTCTCTCTCACCCTCATTCTTATTCTCATTCTCTTTATTTCTCTCTCTCTCCCTATATCACTCTCATTCTCTCTCTCTCTCTCTCTCTCTCTCTCTCTCTCTCTCTCTCTCTCTCTCTCTCTCTCTCTCTCTCTCTCTCTCTCTCTCTCTCTCTCTCTCTCTCTCTCTCTCTCTCTCTCTCTCTCTCTCTCTCTCTCTCTCTCTCTCTGTGTGTGTGTAACTTGATCGCTCTCTCGCTCTATTCTCACATTCTCTCTGTGTGTCCCTCTTGCATGTTCTCTCTCCATCTCTCTCTCTCTCTCCCTCTCTCCCTCTCTCTCTCTCTCTCCCCCCCCTCCCCACCAGGTGACGAGCTGTGCCTGGGTGCCTGACGGCTGTCAGCTCTTCACAGGTAGCAAGTGTGGAGTCATCACCGCCTACAGCAACCGCTTCACCAGCACAACGGTAGGTTGCTATGGAAACGGTCCACCCACCCGCCCGCTACCTCTCCAGCCGTAAGCACGATTCTCCTCCCAGCCAATGGGATCCTCTCTCGGCCTGTTCTGCCTCCTGTAACCCAAGTGGCAGAACTGCATGGACGGTTTTTGTTGGGGTGTCATCACTTTATGCCGTTCCCCCTCAAAGGTCAATCGAATAAGTCAATAAAAAGTGAGCAATATTGCACATAATATCACGGAATTGCACATTGTCCAGTGTGTGTGGGGATGGTTTGGGGGGGTAGAGAGAGGGATAGATGGATATAGAGAGAGAGAAAGAGTCTTATGGGCCTCCTGATATTTAAATCAGAATGACCAGCGGGATACAGCAGCACTACTACAATATTCAGTCCTAGTAGTACAGGTTGAGTCTCCACTCCAGCCTTCCACCTCCACCTGAGCATCCACCCACCATCTATCATCCACTGCTCCCCTCCCCCACCCTCCGCCTCTTCCTCTGACTCCATCACCACGCTACAACGCTCAGGGTCATTCCAGCTGTGAATCATCTGTAATCGCGTACGGCACCTCCGCCCTGGAGGCGCACGTGATCGTCCCGAGTCCTCGCTCAGGAGGCACGGAGCCGGGGCGGTTTTCAGTGATCTTTGGCTGTGCTACCTGGTGACTAACCCACTAACCACCAGCCGCCAGCAGACTGTGAGCTGGTGCCGGTGTGGCGGAGGCCCATCTGACGAAGGTCTAGTACCCCGAACACTACAGGCAGTAAAGGCTCCATCGTCGCGTTGAGTGTTCAATTCAACCGCGCACTACAGCGCTGGATGTGTGAGTCTCTCTGGCTCAATGTGAAGAGGACTAAAAGGAGGGACTGCAGACCTAACAACACAACGCTTTACTAAACCTCTGATACCGAGATGGAACCGTTTGACTGTTTGAACGGTTTCTCTAAATCTGTACATTTTGGGTTTATTTGTGGAAGCGTGTGTGTGTGGTTCTGACCTCTGGCTGACCTCTGGCCTGTATGGGGCGGCATGTGGCTCAGGAGGTAGAGCAGGGTCGGCTGGCACCCGCAAGGTTGCTTGTTTGATCCCCGGCTCCTCCTAGCTGGGTGTCGAGGTGTCCCTGGGCAAGACACCTCACCCAGCCAGCTCCTGACCAGCTGGCTGTCGCCTCGCGTGGTTGACACCGCAGTCGGTGTGTGAATGTGTGCATGAATGGGTGAACGTTAGGCGATATTGTAAAGCGTTTTGAGCGGCCACTGGTTAGAAAAGCACTATATAAATGCAGTCTGTTTATTTGTTGTATTACCCAGCCGTCGGAGATGGAGGTGGAGAGCCAGGTGCACCTGTACGGCCACACGGGCGAGGTGACGGGCCTGTTCGTCTGCAAGCCCTACAGCATCCTCATCAGCGTCAGCCAGGACGGCACCTGCATCCTCTGGGACCTCAACAGGTACACACCCCCCCCCCCCCCCCGGAAATAACACCTGCTGTTGGCATAGCATGGGGTGGGTGGTGGGGTAGGCATCCTTGAGCAAGAAGCCCTTAACCCCTTTTCCTGCTCCTGAATGACATAATAACTGAATTCAGTGGTGCAAGATGTTAGTAAAGAGAGCTACATGAATGCTAACGCTACTTAGCACTAACCGTGACGTCTCCCCGCGGCGCTGCTACAGGCTGTGCTACGTCCAGAGCCTCACGGGCCACAAGAGTCCGGTGACGGCCGTGTCTGGCAGTGAGACAACCGGGGACATCGCCACCGTCTGTGACTCAGGTGAGAGGACAGACAGACCAACACACACGCACCAACGCATGCACGCATGCACACACACACACACACACACACACACAACACACACACACACACACACACACACACACACACGCTCCCACACATGCACATACACACGTCAAACACACACACATACCAAAACACACACACAGCAAAACACACACACACACACACACACACACACACACACACACACACAGCATGTGACCCTCTGCTTCGTCCCCGGCCGCGTCCAGTGGGCGGCGGCAGTGACCTGCGCCTGTGGACGGTGAACGGCGACCTGATTGGCCACGTCCACTGCCGGGAGATCATCTGCTCCGTGGCGTTCTCCAACCAGCCCGAGGGCGTGTCCGTCAACGTCATCGCCGGGGGGCTGGAGAACGGCGTCGTCAGGTAACGTGGTGTGTGTGTGTGTGTGTGTGTGCGCATGTTTGTCAATGTGTGTGTGTATGTGTCACTGTGTGTGTGTGTATGTGTCACTTTTGTGTGCGTGCGTGTAACTGCGTGTGTGTGTGTGTGTGTGTGTGTGTGTGTGTGTGTGTACGTGCGTGTGTGTCACGATGTGTGCGTGTGCACACGTGTTACTGCCTGTGTAACTACGTGTGTGTGCGTGTGTGTGTAACCTGCGTGTTTCACGCGGTTGAGTCACTGTGTGTGTCTTGTGCCGCGGGCGCCTCTAGGTTGTGGAGCACGTGGGATCTGAAGCCGGTGAGAGAGATCACCTTCCCCAAGTCCAGCAAACCCATCATCAGGTACCCCGGGCTCTGCTCCCCCCTCCTCTCTGCCTCATTACATGAACACATGAGAGCACCGCTGAGACCACAGGCACCAAAACAACACAAATGATGTCGTTCCAAACGCGTTTCTAAAATAAGGCCCAAAGAGTGAAATGAGAGGAGACTTGGTCGACGAAATGATTTCAACAGCTCGCGTTGAGTTTGTGAAATCATTTCAAAATGCTTGTTTACAACCAATCAGAAACCAGGCAGTTCAACAGAGACCCCCGCTCCCTCTGAGGGCGGTTCGTCTCAGTGTCGGTCAGCTCAGAAAGTAGAGCGGGTTCACTAGTAACACAAAGGTCGCTAGTTCGATCCCCGGCTCCTCCTAGCCGAGTGTCGAGGTGTCCCTGAGCGAGACGCCGCGCCCTAACTGCGAGAATGTGTGTATGCTCGCTTTGGAAAAAAAGGTCAAAATAAAATGCACCCTGGTGGTTCACCTGGTAGAGCGTGTACCATTAAGGCCCAGTCCTTACCGCAGAAACCAGGGTTTGATTCCTGCGCGTGGTCCTTTGCGGCATGTCTTCACCTCTCTCTCCCATACCTCCCCGTCTTACTCTGCAATAAAAAAATAAATATATAAATGAAATAAAAATAAAAAAATAAAATAAAAATAAATAAAATGCCCTGAAGTTGTGTGCGTGGCTCCAACCCCTGTCCCTCTCTCTTCCAGCCTGACGTACTCCTGCGACGGCCACCACCTGTACACGGCCAACAGCGAGGGCACGGTGATGGCCTGGTGCCGGCGGGACCAGCAGCGCATGAAGCTGCCCATGTTCTACTCCTTCCTCAGCAGCTACGCCGCCGGCTGAGGTCCCCGTCGCTGCTGCGGCTCCTCTCCTCACCACCAACCACCACCACTGCTACTACTACTGCTCCTGCTGCAGCAGCTGTCCCATGCACGTGGCCCTGCCCCCCGCCTCCCCCTCTGCATGGCCCCGCCCTCCCCCCTCCACCCTCCCCCCTGTCAGTCTCTCCTCTTCCTCGTCTCTGGAAGAGGGTGTATGCGGTACGCGATACGCGATCCTCCCGATCGAAGCTGAAGCCATCGCAGCCATCGCTGGTCGGACACAAACTGTTCCAGAGCTATGGCCCGGCAGGGAACCGTGGCGGCTGTAGTATTAGACATGTATATATAATTTATAGAGCGCGAGGAATGAGGATAAGGCGAGGCTCGGGTCCAGGGCCGAAATGGAGTCTTTCTACGTCGCCGCCGCAGTGATCCGTCCGTCTCAGTTTGGCATTTTGAGTCTCACTGAGGCGAGCCAGCTCGCACCCTTCGATCTCACCGATTGATGCCGTCGACTGTCGCCGTCTCGGGGAAGCTGCTACAAGGAGGGGGCCGAGCTCGCCGCAGTCTGGATGCTCTCCCCCGCCCCCCAGCCTCCCCGCCCCCCCCCCCCCCACACCCCTCACTCATCCAGGGGTGTAACGCTGAGACTAGCCGTCGTGAGGCACTGCGACCAGCCTGGGGTGTGGCACTGGGACCAGCCTGGGGTGTGGCACTGGGACCAGCCTGGGGTGTGGCACTGGGACCAGCCTGGGGTGTGGCACTGGGACCAGCCTGGGGTGTGGCACTGGGACCAGCCTGGGGTGTGGCACTGGGACCAGCCAGGGGTGTGGCACTGGGACCAGCCTGGGGTGAATCAAGGCTGCGGCGGAGAGGCTGTGGACCGAGGCCTGCCCTGGCGAGAGGGGCTGCCCTGGAAGGAGCGGGACGGTGCCCTTCTCAAGGCTGAACACTATAGCTTTATATATATATCTTTGTATCTATCGGTGTACATAGATGGAGATATGTATATGTGTACAAACCTGCCAGGGGCCGGGAGATATTAGTTTTGTTTGCGTTGTTCCGTGTGTTTTTTCGGACTGTTTCGCATGTAGGAATGTTGATGACGATGATGATGGTATGTGTGTGTGTGTGTGTGTGTGTGTGTGCGTGTCTATTTATGTGGTTTGCAGGGCATGTGTGAGCACACTATGTGTCTTGTGTGTGTGCTTGCGTGTGCATGCACACCCTCAAGCGGGGGGGGGGGGGGGGGGGCGTTTTCTCCTTCTGCATTCCCGCGTCAGGCCTGCCTTGGTCGATCCCTGACTCTCGCTGTCATGCCTTCTTCTCCCCGTCCTGCTTTCGGGCCGACGCAGCGCCTGTGGTTTGATTCGGTGTCTCCGCGGCCAAGAGGAAGACACCGCTCCAGGGCCCCGCCTCTTGCCTCCTGTCCCTCTCTGGAGCCCACGCCTCGGAGACGGCTGAAGACGACCTGTAGAAAGCCGGACCCGAGGAAGGCGATGTACTCGCTAAACCAACGTTGGACGCCATTGTGGCGCCGTGTGGTCACTGTGTGTGTGTGTGTGTGTGTGTGTGTGTGTGTGTGTGTGTGTGTGTGTGTGTGTGTGTGTGTGTGTGTGTGTGTGTGTGTGTGTGTGTGTGTGTGTGTGTGTGTGTGTGTGTGTGTGTGAACCTGGATAGTGGACACCAGGCATTCAGTTAAGGGGTGTGGTGAAGGACTTCTGAAGGGCGGGCGGGGCGGGCGGGGTGGTGGTGGTAAGTGGCTCTATTAAATGAGCAAAAAGGAGATCACAACTAACCAGGGTGACCCCCACCCACCACCCTCCTGCTGTTCTGTTCATTATCCACCCATACTGCTTAATATGTCTTCTTTAGTTTTTTATTACAACATGTAACAACTTCTCTTCAGTCGAGGCGGTGAAGTGATTGGAGCGCCGTCTTATCCGCGGAGTTGAAACACAATCAAACATCCCTATATTCCCTGTGTCATTCGTTCTCTGCACTTTCACTATTTGTTTTGTGGTTCTCTGTTGTTTTTTTCGTGAGTGAAATGGAAGATTTTGAAGCACTTTTACCCTTACCTGGCCGCCGGGCTGCAGTTTAATCTGCGGCCTGCTACTGACCGGCGATGTGGTGGGTACGTGAAGACCACGATAGTATTTCAACAATACGGTCCGAGCAGAAATGCGATACAGCGGATCGATGGACGACCGCGATGAATTTTGTTATAACGTGCAATGGAAAAAGTAACCAATAATTGTTAACTTGATTGTTTCGGTAACCGTATCCATAATTCCAACGTTTTCATCGGGACAAGCATTTAAATGTGTTTTGCCTTTTTGTGGTCAACTGAGAAAGAATTTTGTATTGTATTGCAATTCTAAATATGAATCAAATGAGTTAGGAGAAAGGGAAAGTTCCTTAGCATTCCATGGTGTTGTCATGCCTTTTTCCCCCAGTCTTTGTCGGCTTCACCTCTATCCTGGAGTACCAGACTGAACTCTTGTTACCTGCTTGCAAGAGGCCATTTTGATGTTCCTTATTTGTACGATGGCTCTGCGGAAGTTTACAATGGTTTCACTGTGCTGTCCTGATGTACATTTCCCTGCTGACACCCTTTCTACAACTGGCTCTTGTGAACTATTACACGTATGAGGTTGTTACGAATGTTGTGTTGAGAAAATGGAGGGGAAAAATATATACAGGGAGAAGTGGAAAACTGAATAAGTGTGTTTATGTTTTGGACCGTTTAGTGTTTTGTTGCAGATCTAAGAGCGCCTGTCTCCTCCACATACTCACGTTGGATCCAAAATGGCCTGTTTCCAAATTAGCATCAACATTAAAATCTGTTCTGAAGATTCAGCAATAAGGTCATGTTTTAGGTTTTTGAGTGATTCAATGATTAGACTATTAGGCTATAAATATAAACATATTGGAAACATTACGCAACATGTCTGCTTTGACTTTTTAATAATACAACTTTTTTTTTATTGCCCTTTTGGTCAAGGAAAACATTTTTTTGTCAATAATCCAAAACAACGAATGTATCGGTCAAACTCGGTAAATTCCCTGGGCTAATCAGGGAAAACAATGCTGTCGAAGCTGGTCCGCTATAAAATTGGGAGACCTCCAAATCTGTAGCGTGTTCTGCAGGGATGGAGCCGAGAGAGATCTCGATATCACACACACACACACACACACACACACACACACGAAAACACACACACATATGGAGGCGCGCACACACACACACACACACACACACACACACACACACACACACTGTACACAGGCTGCCGTTGGACCTCCAGGTTGATGCTTGGTTCCTGCCCCACATATTGGCTCGTCATCGAGAGATTCCCCCTGCTGCTGCGTGCGTAATACACTCCAGGTCCGTCCGTGGTGCCTTCCAGGTCTGCCCATTCGGATTCCTCTCGCTAAACGGAATATGCGTGATTGCACGATTCGTTATAAGGCGAGGCACTGCTGAGCGCTGTCGGGGGAATCTCAGTCCACGCCGCGGATCGTTTTTTTTTTTGGATGAAAGCAACGTAAGCGGGATTTCCTTTTTCCTCAGCCTTCTGCTCGTTTTGAACATTTGACAGCTCGGTTGGGTGGAGTCAATCCGGAATTCTCCACATTGGAATCGCTGGCACACACACACATTTCAGGTAGGTGGTGGCGCATTGCCTGCATTATCCCGCACGTAGATTCAGTCGTTCTGCGATGACTGAAATATCATCGATTTATCATTTTTGTGTACCCAAAACAAGGCGTTTTAGAGGAGCGTGGGATGCGTCTGTGTTGAGCGGTGCTGATGAGGGCCGCATCGTGTGTGATGGCTTTAGGATGGAGCCGTGCAGGAGAACGCCTTGTTTAATGGAGAACACTGTACTGGGGAACAGGCCTGGTGGTCGCGTGTCATGGAGCAGGCGACTGGGGGATGACTTGGATAGCACCACTGGCCTTTGTGGTTAATTGGGAATAGGGCACAAATGAAGGGCCTTGTGGTTTCAGTGGGGGGTGTTCTGGTAAAGCTTGGATCCCTCTTGGTTTCATCATGGCCATTTCGGGGTGCGACCTGAGAGGGGGATTCCACTGAATACCGGTTTTACCCCAGCACTGCCCAAACCCGTTTAATTAGACACATTAAGGATTTAACAGGTGCTGGGAAAATTAACCAATCGGCCTGTATGTAAGAATGGTCATTTTGGCTCCTTATCGATCTGTGATGTTGTGCGAGGTTTGTTTCTTATAAATATTTAAAATGTATTACCACAGAGTGGGGCTTACAAGCCTGCTTGTTTCAATGCATGAACAAACCACACCTGTTTCCACAGATTATTTCGTTCTTCCCCATACCTCAAAACGGTGCACCCCCTGTGGTATTAAACAGCACACTTTGGAGCTCTATTCATCTCCAGAATGAGCAATGAGTAAATAAATCGGTTCTGCATAGCCAGACTTTAACGTGCAACTCCAGCCTATATATAGCCTCAGCTGCTGCGAGATAGTACACCGTTGTTGGACCGGTCACAGGTTCCAATCCCTACGTTTTTTAAATGCAAATCGATTGCTAAAAACAGAAGACAGAAAAACCGAGCAACCACAACCATTAAGTGGTTCCTCTGTTGAGGCCTGTCCCATAAGAATCAGGTCCACATTACTTCTCAAGTGGAGCGGATACAATCATGAATGACGCTGATTCAATCCCTCTGGGAGATATTACAACCGGTGCGTATTTGTGTGTAACGCTTCTGCATCCCTCTGCTGCTGCTCCCGACTGCCCCTAAAAACACCCCCTACACGGCAGCGAGGGGGGAGGAGGGAGGCATCGCGCTGGAGCAGGGGGTACTCAACCTTTTTTGTTCAAAGGACCGGTATATTCATGAAAAAAAATTGGAGGACCGGTAGTCAATTTGAATGCCTTAATTGTAAGATGCATTATTTTTTTTTAACAAAAGATGTGGCTGTGTTTCAAGATGTTTTATTTGTCATATTCACAACAATCAAAGCAACAGCAATGAAATGCCTGAGTCTCAGGCTCCCTTCAACAATGCAATAATATAAAAATAATACAGTTTATAAGAGAAACACAAGAAAAAGTCACCTGAGACTTAAATAAACACAAAAGTAGTGCAAAGACAAAAAAAGAATATATATAGCTTTTTCTGGAAAAATGTTCAAGGCCCGGTTCTAACGGGTCCACGGACGGGCCGGTGTGGAATCGCTGTACTAGAGGGACAGAAACGGGGCTCTGCAGACTCTAGGGCCCCCAGTCAGGATCGGGGGGGGGGGGATCCTCTAGGGGGAGGGGCGGGTGCGTCTTATCGTAACCGCGTTGTTTGTGTCGAACACGCCAGCAGCACCATGAAGGACTGCGTCGTCAACAACAGCACAGCCAGCATCTCCCAAGCCAGGAAAGCGGTGGAACAGCTGAAGATGGAGGCCTGCATGGACCGGATAAAGGTAGCCCCGCACCACCTGTTCCACTAGTGGCCCTCGTGTGTTTATTTACATTCATTTACATAATTTACCAGATGCTCTTATCCAAAGGGATTTACAGTGAATCCGATGACGTGTCATTTAGGAGCAGGTAGAGGGTAGGCATATTGGATCAAGATTCAAGAATGAATAAAGGTATAGGATCCTCTTTTAAGTGTAAACGTTTGTATTTACACACAGAGTAATGTCTTCTTTAAACTGAATGGTTTCACATAAAAATTGATTGGATTGTAGGCATGCTGTTAGTGAAAATGATCAATCTTAATTTCTATAAGAAAGAAACGGTGTGCATAACGTGCCTCTTTTTGTGTTCAATAATGAAAGCCTAATACATTTTGAGTAATTTTGTTTGAGTTATATTTTCAGAAAACCCTTCAGGCACATTTGACAGGCCATTCAACTGACTCCCAGACAGAAACAATTACTGCAAGAAGTTGAGTTGGTGACTTGACTGTCAGACACACCTGACAAGCACAGATCACAACTCCTTGCACTCTGTCAGAGATAGCACTCTGTAACAGCACTCTGTAACATACCATAGCACTCTGTAACAGCACTCTGTAACATACCATAGCACTCTGTAACAGCACTCTGTAACAGACCATAGCACTCTGTAACAGCACTCTGTAACAGCACTCTGTAACAGTACTCTGTAACAGTACTCTGTAACAGACCATAGCACTCTGTAACAGCACTCTGTAACAGTACTCTGTAACAGCACTCTGTAACAGCACTCTGTAACAGACCATATCACTCTGTAACATCATAACAGCACTCTGTAACAGACCATAGCACTCTGTAGCAGCACTCTGTAACAGACCATAGCACTCTGTAACAGTACTCTGTAACAGCACTCTGTAACAGTACTCTGTAACAGACCATATCACTCTGTAACGGCACTCTGTAACAGCACTCTGTAACAGTACTCTGTAACAGCACTCTGTAAAAGACTGTATGACTCTGTTACAGCTCTCTGTTAAAGACTGTAGCACTCTGTTACAGCTCTCTGTTAAAGACTGTTGCACTCTGTAACAGCCTGGATATAAGTTATTCAGGATGAAATAAAACATACCACATCAAAAATGTATCACTAAATACAGATGAGATATATTAAGGGGA
>NC_140277.1:3057954-3129747 GCF_964030765.1 Micromesistius poutassou | reverse complement strand
TGTGTGTGTGTGTGTGTGTGTGTGTGTGTGTGTGTGTGTGTGTGTGTGTGTGTGTGTGTGTCTGTGTGTGTGTGTGTGTGTGTGTGTGTGTGTGTGTGTGTGTCCCTGAGCAAGGCACCTCAGCTTCACTGTCACAGACGGACCGGGCTGTTGGCTTTCATGGCGGACACACCGCCGTCCGTGTGTGAATGGGTGAATCTGTGGCAGTGGTTGTTAAGTGCTTTGAGCGGCCGCTACTGAAAAGTGCTATTTAAAGGCACTTGTGTCACTAGTCAATCAAACAATTTGGGGGGTTTACAGCTGTCCCGAGGCCTTTGTTTCTGTCCGCTCGCCACTCAATCAAAGGCTATTAGGACCGTCGCTCACACCGATCCCCGCCCGTACTGACCCAGTTTCAGGCAGAGCTGGGCGGTGGACCGCATCGGCAAGTGGCAGGAGCTGCAGTACCCCAGCCCGGCGTACCCGGCCTTCGCCTGCGGCTCGGGCTACGTGGTCTCCCGGGACCTGGTGCAGTGGCTGGCCACCAATGCGGACCAGCTCAAGGCCTACCAGGTACGCGGCCCGCTGGAACACGGCAACAACGGTCCATGAGTGTTGCACCGTCACCTGTTCACTGAAGCCATCCGCATCATTTTCTCTGTACTACTATGCATGTAGTAATTTATATAGATAGATGTGAGATTTATATAGATAGATGTGAGATTAATATAGATAGATAGATGGATAGATATGAGATATTTAGATAGATAGATGGATAGATCTGATATGTATGAGATATATACGTATACATATATACACATAGAAAGATCATTATTTTTTGATGTGCTTTTCGTGCCATTACGGATAGGACAGTGAAGAGAGACCGGAAAGTGGTCTGAAAAAGAGAGGTAATTGCAAAGGATGTAGCATAGTACCACAGGTGGAAATTGAACCTCTCGACAAGGCCAGCTGCCTGCGTGGTTAGCGCCACAAACCCTTTCATCCGCAGCAACGGTGTGTTTTAGATTCCTATCATTAAGGAGCGGATGGGGGGGGGGAGGCATCCAGCACCATAACCACTAGACTATTCCGCTTCGCATGACCTTTTCTCCACAGACAGAAATGATGGAGCTGTGGGCTGGTGAGTTTTTCTCCTTCAGACACTATGTCGTTTAAATGAGTGGTGCGAGTGATTGCTGTGTTTTTTTTTTTGCCATTTTCAACACGACTTTCGCATCACAAAGGGTCTCCATTGAAAAGACGAGTGTAACGGAGGCCCCAGGGTGGGTTCAAACGTTTTTACACTGCCATATATGCCCGTCTTATGCCTGCCTTTTTCCCGGCATGGTCCGTGCGTTAACACTGACCGAGGTAATATCGGCATGGTCCGTGCGTTAACACTGACCGAGGTAATATACCGGCTAGTGGTGGCTCGTTCACGAACAAATCAGTTTGAACGAACGACTCTTTAAAATGAACGAACCGACCTGATTCGCCTCTCTCGTTCGACTCGTTCGTCGTCGTTCCTTCGCCGAGACTCGACTCCCAGCTCCACCCACTAGTCGCTGACTCGTGAGTCGCCGTTCGTTCACTGACTGTGTTTAGCGGTGAGGACTGAGAAGTCACGAGAGCCAGCCGGGCAACAACATGCCGATTCCGACCATGAAGCGCTCCTCAGTTAAAAGGAACTTAGTTAATGTTGTGTTGATTGATGACCGTTTGCACCATTGCGCGATCGTGATTCGTTTGAGAAGGAGAACGAGGGAGGAGCCGAGTCTGATCGACTCGGCTGAGAACATGCATTCGTGATCCGTTTGAACGAGAACGAGGGAGGAGCCGAGTCTGACCGACTCAGCGACTGAGAATCATGATTCACCACTACCGGAAATGCGAGAGAACGAACCAACGACTCTTCTTGGCAAACTGACTGACGCAAACTGATTCATTCAAACGAATCATGAAATCCACCACTAATACCGGCTTGATTTCGCAGCCCAATTCACCCTCTCGGACCCTACACATATTGGGGGTTTTGTTTTCATGTAAATGCGATTAGACGGCCCCGCGATTTCAGGGACGGGACTTGGGTAGAGGTGTTGTTGCGTTGTCTCTACAACAGAGACAATGCAGCGATATCAACATGAGTAGTTCTAAATGGAGAGACAGGGAAATCCACGAGCTGCTGACCATCATGGGAGATAAGACGATGCAGTCGCATTTAACGAAGACGGGGAAAGATGGTGCGATCTACGAGAAAGTACCAGAGGAACTTACCTTACAAGGCTTTTGTCGGGATAAGAAACAAGTGGTCAACAAAATAAAAAAAATATGTTGGTGTTTTTGCTCTTGTAAATAGTTAATCGTGTTTGTAGCCTACACTCAGATGTAGTCTTCTCATTCTTGCATGCGAGTGGCTTAAATAATAAAAACATAAAAACATTTGCAGTATGCAAATTATTCTTAAGAGGTCTCTGTGCGTAGTCCTGCCTACTCCTAGGAACCAAGAAAGCCGGCTCATTGACGAAGGGGGATTACACAGGCAAGACAATTGCAGAGCGTACCGGCTTGGAAGTGTAAAAATGCCTGTTGTGTTTCTCTTCTCCCCAGGGAGAGGACGTGAGCATGGGCATATGGATGGCTGCCGTCGGGCCGGACAAATACCAGGTAAAGTACAACCGTATCTCACTCTGAGTGAGAGGGGGAGAAAGAGTGAGTGAGCAAGTGAATGAGCGAGTGAGTGAGTGAGCGAGCGAGTGAGTGAGTGAATGAATGAGGGAGCGAGGCCTGCAGGGCCCTACCACTTGTAGAACTGGAGCAGCCTGTTCTCCGTGTGCTCCAGGACCCGGGATGGCTGTGTGAGAAGGAGTGCTACCAGGACATGCTGTCCTCCCCCCAGCACAGCCCTGAGGAGCTGCGCCTGCTCTGGGCCAGGAAGAGGCACTGCGGAGACCCCTGCGGCTGCCCCTGGGGGGGCCCCTGACACCCTGACCGACCCCCCCCCCCCCCCCCCCCCCCCGGACACTCGCGAGCGTTTTATGTTGCTGCCGTCGTCTCCATCTCCGTCTACGTCCTTCCTTCTGGTGTGCGCCAAAAGGTCGTTGTTGTGGTTGGTTTTTTGTTGAACAGTTGTCGTTGTTGTGGTTGGTTTACTTTAAGAGCGCGCCGCACCACCGTCGTCAAAACTTCCTGCGCCGACACCTTTCGAGATACTTTTTTCGCCCGCCACGTCGGAAACCGACTCGGAGGCCAGGTTTTTTTAACTGCCACTACACGCTGTCGGTGCTCGTTACGTTAGATCGGCTGGGGAATGTGTTTCTAAGTTGGGGGGGAAAAAAAAGTATTTAATTCAGCAAAATAGATGTTCTGTGAATAAAGTGTGACAGGGACGGGGGAGGAAGCGGGACGTTGATGTGCAATAGCAGCAGGTGGCGCCGGCTGGCTCATATTAGTGCCGCAGGAGCCAGCCTCTCCGGGAATGGAGATGTAGGGAGGTGGTAGATTGAGATTTAATGAAGCCTTGATACTTTAACCTGAAATGCCAAAGTTAGAGTCTTTGGCGTGGGACGTGATGGCCTTTTAAAAAAAAAAGAAAAGAGATTGTATTTTACATTTGAGGCGTAATCTATTTTGTAACTTATTCTCTTAAGCTTTTCACACACTTCACAGTCTGTAGATATGACACACACACACACACACACACACACACACACACACACACACACACACACACACACACACACACACACACACACACACACACACACACACACACACACACACACACTTTGTATTGTGTACCGTAACTGTTGTCGTGGACATTGTGACGTGGCCTTAATGTTTGCCATAGGCATCACACATGTGTGGAAAAAAACAACTAAAAACTTGCAGATAATGCACACACTGCGAGTTCAACAAAATGTGTGTTTCCAACGTGCTCCATGCTATCGACAATGACTGTGAAATTAGACTCCGGTTTCCTGGAAACCTTTTATGGGGGAATTAAAAAAAATACACTCTGCAACGTCTTTGTCACCTCATTCGGAGATTTGAGTTGGTTCTCATTAGACCCATCACACACATCTACTAAAATCATCTGTATTTTTCAGCTATTTTTTTCTAACTTCTGAAATATTAAAGAGCGGGGTTGTGTGCAGTGGTAGGCTGCCGTGCACCGCCCAGGGAACGCTGTCAGTTAAAACCCACTATGTTCTCCCTGGTAGACATGTCAGTTCCCCCTGCAGTCAAAGGGAAACGGAGGGAGGAAGAGCTTTGATGTCCGATGCTGATTGTTTTACTGAGTCAGAGTCAGACATGCCTCGCATGCTGAGTATGGGAGGGGATGGAAATTTAGCTTTGGACCATAACGAGTCAGTAGTCATGTATAACTTACTGGGAAGAGGCTCTTGCATACATACCAAGTAGCAACAAATGCACAGTTTGTACAGGCTTCTTATGCGCATCTTCCTCCGTTGCATTGTGCTTGCTCTTGGCCAAGGGCAGTGAAGCCTTTTGAGTGATCGGTGTGTCGCGTCAATTAATGTCCCCTAAGGTTACTAATCATGTTTCTTTCCTTGAAAGAAAAATCACTAATAGAGCATAATACAGACCATTTGTTTTTATTTAGTGGTGTCCCCCACCCCACCACCACCTTTCCAGTGGGTATAATAATTCATGCTCTCAAGCTGACATTGAGACACAGCCGCCCCTCACTCCCTCCCCTCACCCACCCCTCCCCTCACCCACCCCTCCCCTCACCCACTCCTCCCTGCCTCTTCATCCCACCCACTCCGTCTCATCTCTCCCTGGGTCTCACTTGCAGTGAGTGACTTCAGAACAGTCATATCCGCATCCGTCCTACACACACACACACACACACACACCTCAAAATAGGTACTTGACTTGAATTTGTCTAAACTCTGATTGTTTCATCGATAATGTCCTTGTCTCGTTATTCCCTCTGCTTGTAAACTGCTCCCATTATTGTGTAGCAGGTAGCTCTGACTTCTCCATCGAGGACTCCGCTCACACACGGCATTACGGGCAGGAAGTGGGGTCAACCCCACAGCCACCTCTGTCACAGTAATGATGCCTTCAATTCACATTCACTGCGCCACGGGTGACATTATCTTGTCATAAAGCACTTTGTGTTCAATTTGCATGCAAATCGTATGGATCCAATGGCAAATGGCATGTTAAGGATTTCAAAATGTCCCTGTTGTGTTAAAAGTAGAGCAGTGATTTCCGGTGAGCTTGGCAGTGTCTTCGCCTTCGTCTTGTTTTGGAATCGATTGGCGTCACTGGGTGGAAACATCATTTATTTTGACACATTGGTTTCTTTTCACACGTTTACACTCTGTAAGATCTTGTCGATTCTCTCTGTGGCACCAATTATCAGAAGAGACTTGCCGAGAGCTAAATACATTACAAATAAGCATACTAACTGATGTGGATTTATGATGTCTGTTATCACACAGCCTCATGAAGCGGATATCGATGTCTATCTATATTTATATCAAAGGAATCGTAACAAAACTTAGGGGTGAGTGATCATGAACCAGGAGAGCAGGTGACGAAGGACCGGTGGTCAGAACATAACCGGTGATCACAGACAACAGATGGATATATGGAGATAAATATTGTGTTTCTTGTGGAGCATGAACGCCCAAATAGTGCCGTAAACACATGGGACTGTTTCATGCCTCTTCAACAGAGGTATTTATTTGAATGGCATGCTCTCGTGTTTTCCTCCGTCATCACGGAACGTTGACTCTCCTACTATCGACTCCATAGCCATTAGCCCCAGCGCCGTCTTGTGACGGTGCATGAATGGGGTACAGCTGTCTCCGATTTTATGAAGGAGAAAGTCTGAGGGTCTGGCTAGCTGGCGTGCATCTGCAGCACCGGCGCTTTTCAGCTAATTCCACCCGGCATCTTTAACATCACACATAAAGGAAAGGGAACAGGTGGCTGTCAGTCAACGTGTGTGTGTGTGTGTGTGTGTGTGTGTGTGTGTGTGTGTGTGTGTGTGTGTGTGTGTGTGTGTGTGTGTGTGTGTGTGTGTGTGTGTGTGTGTGTGTGTGTGTGTGTGTGTGTGTGTGTGTGTGTGTGTGTGTGTGTGTGTGTGTCACAGAGAACGAGAGAGATGAGGAAATGTGTTATTCATGAAGCCATCATAGCCATGCGTCCTCAAACCCAGGATCAGGGGGATAGTTATTCAGAGGAATGAAGGGATTATTATTAGACACATACTCTTCCCTGATAGGGCGACAAACTCGCAGTGCCAATCTGGGATCGCAACTGTGTTTTGTTTTTTTCTCACACTCCAATACAGTGTCTCACTTTTAGAACCACAGCACACAGGAAATTGAATGCTGAAGCAGAGATACGGGTGTAAAATTATTCAGCCGAAGCTGCGCGTTGAAATCATAATTGGACATCTGTGGGGCCAGTGAGGAGTAAATCATACGTTTCCAGAGCTCTCTTGACCCCATTGTAGCGCTTGATGCAATAACATGGAAGGGAGTTACTTGGATTATGTGTAGTGCGGGCAATTAGGCCCGTCGTTACCAGGTCGTTTTCTCTTTTAAGAGGATCATGTTTTGGTTTATCTAGCTATAATGAGGAGATTCGTAGTCAGACCACTGATGTAATATGATGCAACGGAGAATATGGCAGTGCTCCGACAGCAATTTATCTCATTCTAGCCGCGATGTATGTGCAGTTATTTCAATTTTGGACTTTCCTTTTGCGATTAATTCTGTAGTGGCATATTCAATAAAATCCACATAGGCCGAGTTCTGCACGAGAAGTGTGTTCTTATATGAGTTGTAATGTGAATGAGTAGAAAGGCAAAATGCTGTCATAAATAATACAAAACGAAATTATGCAAAATAAGGGCGAACTGAGACCCAACTAGCAATCCAAACGGATGTATTAATATAGCCTATCTCCATGTCAGATGATAAAACACCTCTTAATCAAAGCATATGATGTTTGTGTAGTATAACCTCAGCAGTTTATATTTATATCTAATAGATCCCATTAAATCAAAGTGATGGGAGTCGAACATCCAGCGATCAAATAGACTTATCCAAGCTAAACTACAAGGCTGTTATTGGTGCAATGTGACATCACCTGCGACCTTCTATGGTAGGCCCAAATCACATTCCTTGGCACCAATTTTAGACAATCATTAACGCAAACATACACCTATTTCACAATGAGGTATTGCTGCTTTGCTGAACGATTTCTAAAATTTGCACAATAATAAAGAAAAACAAAACTTTTCTGAAAATATGACAGACCATAGAAGTAGAAAATAGCCTAGATAAGATTTTTTTTGCCAAGGGGCTGATTGACGACAAGGCGTGAAAGAGGCAGGCAGCTGCTCACACCAATGCCATTGTGTTTTTGTGATCTGAAAGAACTCTCCGACAGTCACCGTGTGCGGAGAAAATCAATCCAGCCAGCCGAGGAGGAGAGGGGAGATGAGGACAGAGATGTTTTGTGATTACTGTGAGGGACGCGGTCTCCTGCTCTGCAGTAAAATAACTTCTTACACCCCTTTTCTGTTTATCATCCAAGGCAGAAATTAATTTGCATCAAATTAACCTGCTCTTTCACCGAACCTCGGAGTGGAAAATTACAACCCTGCTCTTTCACCGAACCTCGGAGTGGAAAATTACAACCGGGGAAGAGACTGAGTGATTGAGAGAATCGAGACATTTTAATGAATCGATCCATTTTTTTTTTTTTAGTAGAAGCCCTCACTCAATTTGAGCTGGTACATCATTCATTATAGAGCAGACATCAAGAGCAAGAGATTTTCTGACTTTGGCGAAAGGACACGTCTCCCTGGCTGTGAGGGACATTATGCTGATTAGTGCATCATGGGAGACCTTTCAAATTCACCCAGTCACCCAATGGCTTTCCAGCAATGTGTGACAGCTACACTTTAAGTAAAAAATACTTTTTGATTAACTTCAATGGTTTCAGGCTCAAATCGAATTTGAATAGCAACCAAGTGTATAGTATAATAAAACCATTTAGGTGTTAGGTGCTAAAACAGGGACTTGGTGGATAGACACAGGTAGTCCATTGCACATCATGATTGTCAATTCCGCAGGGACTTATATCAGACAGAAAGCCATGGGTCTCACTCACAGCCTGCTTGGATGTTAAAGGGAGCAGCGCAGTCTACTTCAGCATATCCAATTTGGAAATCAAGATGTATGGAAACAACATTCACAAACAAACTAAACGAAAAACGGTTTTATTTCCCATGAATATGCTTTTAATTGATAGATGCAAAAATCTTCTGCAAAGCACATTGTGCACCAACAAAGATTACTTGAATACTAGTGACTTCGGTGGGAATGTGATTAAAAAGTCATGAATGGGAAGCCAGATATGAGCGTAGCATAAAGTCACTTTGTGTGAGGCTTGCTACCAATCAAAGCTTGAGCACGATGGAGTAGGCCTTTACAGCAAACCTTAATGCAGCATGAAATGAACAGATTAGTAACGATTTTTTCCGACGCAATTGGCACTCTGGTAGCAATATAGGTACAAATAACAAAACAATCCCATTTGGGAGGATTTCACACACACATCAAGCGAAACTTCATACCTGAAATACAAACAAATTAAGTAAACCAACCTTGAGAGTTTTCATCGGGTGACAGATACAGATACGGCAAGCTGTGTGTGTGTGTGTGTGTGTTAACCCCAGAATTATGATTTGGAGGTCTAACTTTGTTGTTTATGGATTTGGTAAAAATCTAAAGCTACAAAAACATTTCAATTACAGCGCAAACCTTCACTGAACAGAATCAGCCGCAAAACACACCAGCACATCTGAGAGGCACTCACACACAAAAGTAACACAACTTGGATTTTTTTTGGCTGCATTTAAAACTGTTACCATCAGGGAACAGTGTTACAGAGTGTTTTTGTGGTTTCTTGGACAACGGAGTGAGACGGTAAACGGATCTCCACTCATGATCCGACGAGAGGGACCTCCGCCAGTTTGTCGGTCCGAGCACTGCGGCGCCTAGCTCAGGGACACGCGGCTCGGGTTCCCCGGGTCCGTGGAGGCGGATGACTTCAGTGGGCTTCGCCATCAGCGGCCTCTACCTCGCGGCCCCCAGCCTCTACCTCCTGGTGCATCTTGCCCAGGTGCTTGACCAGGCTCTCCAGCTCGGGGTTCCCGCCCAGCTCCCGGATCAGCCGGTAGGTGTCCTCCTCCAGCGTGCGCAGCGTCTGGCGTGTGTAGGCGAACGAGCCCACCTTCTCCAGGTAGTCCACGCAGTAGCGCTTGATGTCGGCGTTGTCCGTCCGCTGCCGCAGGATGTTCTGCACCTGTGTGCTCTCGGGGCACGACCAGATGGCGTGGATGGTGGGGAACGAGAACTTGCCCTCGGTCAGGTCCTCGCAGAAGCTCTTGTTCTCGCTATACTCCCGCGAGCGCAGGTTGGCGTAGTCGTCGCGGATCTGGAAGAAGAGGCCGAGCGTGTCCAGCAGGGGCTTCAGGTCGCGGCCCCAGCCGGAGAAGAGCTGCATGAGGCCCACGGCCAGGCCGAACAGCCCGCCCGTCTTCTGCAGCACCATGGCGCGGTACTCCTGCTCGCTGGGGCAGGTGTAGGTGTCCCTCCAGTGGATGTCCAGGCCCTGGCCGCGGTGCAGCTCCAGCAGCTGGCGGGTGAAGACCCGCACTGCCTCCGGGTGCTCCAGGGTCAGCACCTTCTCCAGGCCCAGGAAGTAGACGTAGTTGGCCGAGTTGATGACCGAGGGCACGCCGTAGATGCTGTGGGCCACGGGGAAGCCCCGGCGCAGCGTGGAGCTGTCCTCGATGTCGTCGATCAGCAGGCTGGCGTTGTGCAGCATCTCCGTCACCTCGATGATCACCTGGGGAGAGGGGGACCGTTGAAGTAAGATGACGTTAACGCAAACTCAACATCAAACGCAAACTGACGTATTTGTTTTAGATTTTTAGGTCACACAGCTTATCACCAAGCTTACTTAACATGCTCGTTCTTGTTTTGCTTGTTAATTTGGTTGCAATTCAAATAGTCTGTAGTTAGTTTTGCTTTCTGCAACATTCTAAAGAAAAATGTGCCGTGACTGATAGAAATCACCTTTAGCAGAGTGTAATAATTTGTACATTGAGTTTGTTATTGTGTAACAAACAGGAAAAATACTGCTTGTAGCTCCTACACACGCAGTCGCTGTTTATGGAAGGTACATGTCTGAGCAATACATAGCGCTACAATTACATGAACACTGCGTTAGTACTGTGCCATGTACAAGAAGCCTCCACTAGAGGGTGCCATGTTCATACTTTACCCTGTCTAACAGCACTAGAGGTTTTCCAAAGTTAAAGTGAAACCAAACCAACAGAGAAAAGAGTTGAGCCAAAACATTAACAACGTGATTGGCGAGTCAATCAGAAGGACAGGATATCAGGATACATCACTGGAGTACAGATGCTCAGAAGGAGAAGGGGTGGGGACCAGAGTAGTTAGTAGTAAGTTGTAGAACCAGCTGTATTGGTTTTGGCTGGACATGAACTAAGGCGTCTGTGTTGATGACAACAGCTTTTCCAAGACAAACATTCAGCACAAAAGCATTTGCAGGCCTCGTGGCCAACACAACGCCCAGTGGGTCGGGCCCGTAGCAAACTCAAGAACAACCATCACCTCACCTCAGCACACGCAGGCAGTGACTGCAGTCATTACAATCAGACTGCTGCTTCATGTCCTTGCATGCCTGGCAAATCATGACAGATACACACATGACCTCAGGTTACAGTAACAGAAACGGCAGAAAACACAAACACTCTAAATCATTCAAAAGTGCTGCGTCGCGTCCTGCACTCCAGCAGGAATCCAATAACAGTGGGGACTGTCGCTGTTTTAATGCCCTTATCGTCACTCTCGGAAGACTCCTTGATTATCACTGGACTTCCACCCCCCCATTTGCCATTGTGACAATCACTGAACCATTAAGAATGGAAAGACTCCATCACAATCATGAGGCAATGGTGGCCTAGTAATCCGGTCTAGTGATGTCAGCGTGTCTCCTGCCTTGTCCACCGGGGGTGGACAAGGGGGTGGGATGAAGCATGGGAGGATGGACGCCAATGTCGTTATTCAACGAGACAATGGCCTTCTCTTTCTTCCTTTGACTAATGGCCTGACATCACTATTGGTTCCTTCAATTGATGTAGCCACCGTGTTTGTCTTAAAAACTGAGAGGGTTATCTAACTGCTTGACTTTGTGTTTGTTCATTCAAGTCAAGTGTATTTGTCTATCTCCATCACAATTTACATTCTCAAAGAGCGTCAATGGCTCACGGTCAGATGAAATTAGAGGGTACCCAGGACCTTAAAGAGATATCTTCGTCCCAAACAAAGAAAGCTTTATGAAGGGACACAAAAAGATGCATCGGGAGCAGTTGGTGCCAGACAACCTATTATCAGGATTGTCCAATGACACAAGAAACAGCTGCTAAAATGTGATTGGCTACGAATGTGAGCACACGCCCAGGTGGAATTCCCCCTGTTCTCCCCTTGGCACTACAACACAGTTAAGTTCTGCATGCTGTCCACAAGAGTGTACATTTATAAATTACTTTTTTTTGCATCATCATCATTTCCTACTAGCACCAGTAGTAGAAGAAAGACTCATGAAAGTGGGGGGAGTTTGAGTGAAGACCCATTGGGGAAGGCAATGAAGGGGCCGAGAGATGGGAGGGCACATGTTCACGATACAGAGTGAAGAGCTGGATGAATGCCCTTACACTGCCTCTGGAGGGAGGAGGGTGCTTGTAAAGCTGCAACTTCCTGGCAACAGCTTGCTCATGATGAGCAGGGGGCAGGGCTTCAGCCTGCCTGACAAGTTCAGCGAGAGTTTACTGAGCAAATCTACTACTACGACCTCACTACATAAAAAAGGAGAGAGAAGACCAGAGGCAAGGCCACAAGAAAATCCCTTTGATACAAGAGGAATAATTTTCAGGGACAAGCCCATATACTTGGCACTACATCACTGTAGCGAGGGGTAAAATAAGCTGTCAGACTGCAGTGCAGAGTGCGGTTGTCCGTTCAACAGCCTGACAGGGGAAGTGACTGCCACCACAAAGGCTTTTCCTTTCCCCCACAGTTGAATATCAAAAGGGCTCATGCAAATGCAGCCTTGGGGAAAGAGCGAACAAGACATCACAACAAAAGCTCTGTTAGCAAACAGGAAATGACAAATACATAGTGTAGAACTTTCCTTACTTCAAGTGGAAGTTTGTAATGCAAGACCTATTTTTCTGGAGTGGTCATTCAAAAGAATGAGAATTGTGTCATCTAGTAAGACACCGATATATGATCTGGAAGCATATAGTGCTATATTGAGTGCTTTGTACAACTAGGACAACGCATAATAATCTGAGGAGTCAGTCTGGAACTCAATGTATCTGACAAAATGCATAAGCCGATTTCTGTCTGAGATGCGTTGTGTTGTTTCTCTTTTCCCCAGAGGCACAGATTTAAATAGAATATAGGTGCATTATTAAAGGATAGACTTACATCAACATGTAGAACGTGATAACTACGTAGAACGTGATAACCGATAAGAGAATAACCTGACAGAAATGGCTGCCTGCACTGACACTTCTGTCATTCATTACGTTGAATCTGTTAGTCACCGCTACAGCAAAGCCCAGCTCTGACACATCCACAATGCCCATTTTCTGAATCTAGAATGACATACCGCTACCCATACTGTCCACTTCAAATCGGTATGATGAAATTAAGTTATATAAACCCAAAACGTGACCTGATCGTAATGTTTCATAATGTGGTGGACACTGGTGAGAGGGACCTCAAATTCACCATCTAATCTGATTATTGTTATGATAATGTAATGCGCCAATGTAGAACACTGCGGAAGGTAAATCAAGCCACTGATTTACCCTCACTCCCAGAGAGATAAATATGTTTAAGAAGATGTCAAACAGTGGGTCAAATTCACTTAAGCATTCTTGAACTCGAAAAGCCAGACAATTCACTTAAATTAGTGCCAAGAGTGCCATTATCACACACAGGCCGTGCAGTTAGCAGAATCCTAGGGTCGCTCTGCATCCACAGAGAGCCTCTTTCTCAATAAGCCCAGCATGTTTATTATGCTGATAAATGTGGAAGACGACCAGCGGAAAATGCCAGATTTATTCAATACTACCATTTCAGGCTGTGCTTCAGCCATGTCTACTGAACTGGAATCGTTTGACAAATAACAAGAAGCGCTGGCAAGCCGGAGGGATTTCTCACTGTAGATGCCACTTGAATATGGGTTATCACATGCTCTTTTTTTCTGGGGGGGGGGGGGGGGGCACAAAATATAATTATATATTTTTTTATATGCATTTATATACAGTCTCCCTTTGTGAAGTAAATCAAAAAGTAAGCAAAAGTTAGTTTTTACCATTTTCTTTTACCAAATGTTGCTAATGCTTAACGTTCTTAAATTACATGTAGAAAAGTGCCACTGATCTTGCAGGAACTGAGCCTGTATTTTCACATCACAAGACAGAAGGACTTGGTTGACATTTGTATTTCTGAAGCCATCTGGCCTCTTGCCATTGTTTCTTCTGTAACACTACACCAATCCTTCTAGGCAAAAACCCAATTTGTTGGAAATGCATTCTAAAACGGCAGTGATGGGTTAAGTGCCCAAAGTGATTAATATTGATCCCTTTACCCTTTTAGATGACAGAAAGCAATATCAGGGGGGAGGAGTGGAGAGACAGACAGCCATCTGATAAGGCTGGAGCTTGAAATCAGAAGAAAAACTAAAGAAAAAAGGTTAACCCAGAGAATATTGTTTATTTCAGTCATTGTGGCTTCATTTATTGAGAGGGTACCACCAGAGAGCATCTACTGGAGACGTCTCTGTTTTGAGTGACACTTAAGCCAATAATTCTGGCTGGCAATGAGCTTTCTGTCTGGCCTTGGCGTTGGCCTGATGCGGGCTAACACAGCTCCCTCAGTATCTCATTTCCTCTAGCACCACGTCATCTAAGCTGTCACGTGACCAGCATGTGGACACGAGACAAGATCCCGGAAGATGGGTGCAGAGGGAGGGTGATGTAGAACTGATGTAGCGGAAAGGAAAGGTTTTGCCATGTATAAACGTAACATATGTTCTCTGCACTGCTACTCACCTTAACAGTTGAAACATAACATTCGTTTTTTTGCATCAGTTCTTAGTGAATCTTCAATCCTTATCATCAGACCACAGACATATTAACCATATAGATAATAAAGAGTTCATTGTCACTTTCCAGGACTATTTCTGGCAAGAAGGGAAGAGCTGATAGCAAATGGTATATATTTATAGATACTGCTTTTGATCTTAGCCACAGCAACCACACAACACATGTGCACAAACCCATTCCTGCAAAGACAGGCAGAAGCAAGTCAAGAACCAGCTCAGTGGTTGATCCCCATGGTTGTCACAGTTAAGATTTAGCTGGCTGGCCCACAGAAAAGGTCACAGAACTGGCTCTAAACACTGCTAGACGACTGCCCTGTTACAGTGATTCAAGTGTGTGGTTGTAGAAGACATTTACACAGCCCCATAGCATCTCAGTGTTTCCCACAGACCAGGTAGCAATGTGTGGTGCCCCCTGCAGGGTTGGCAACTTTTGGTTTTTGGCCGGAGTGAGACTCTGTACAATCTTATAATGCTTACATTATAACTGCGAGTGGAATTGTTGACGGGGGGAAGTTGGGTTGCGTTGGATTGCGGGCGGACAGGATTTTTGACGGAGGGGTGAGGGGGACAGCCACAGCAATTTAGCACTCGTCCGAAGCAACGAGAGATCTAACGGGTATTTTTATTTTTTGGGCGTGACATTTGTTGCATGTGCGTGAGATATTTATACTTAAAAATCGCGTTAAAATAAAAATAAATTTAAAAAGCGGAATTCATTTGTGGTGCTCGTTGTTGAATCTGTGGCGCTGCGCCACACATTGGTCTATGTATGGGAAACACTGCATCTTCCCAACCTCCCTCGCCCTGTCAAGAATCAAATAAAGGAACATCATTTCTGCATTATCTGGATTTTGTCATCTGGAACATTGAGCCAGTGGTTGAAGGCTTGGGACAGTTTTGGCTGTAGAGATTTTTTAGCTGTAGAAGACATTTACACAGCCCCAGAGCATCTTCCGAACCTCCCTCGGCATGTCAAGAACCAAATATAGTGGGGTGGTCAGGAAAATAATTGCTGCATTACCTGGAGTTTGTCATCTGGAACATTGAGCCAGTGGTTGAAGGCTTGGGACAGTTTTGTCCGAACCTGTTTTCCTGCGAAGGGAGTGAAAGTATTAAAGGACGAACAAGGGCAATTATGTTTCGGTTCACTTAATTCTTATCTGTGCTGATCGACTATGAATGCTGAACATTCTAACAGGATTAAAATAAACTAAACATACCTGGCAGTTGTAGCAAATATTTGTATGGCTCCAGAAGTATTCTTTCAGGAGACGACTTGGTTTTGCCATCCATTTCTTGATGTGTAAACAAATCTATTGGAGGAAAAGCCAAGTAACTATAATATTAATGACAGCTGTAACTTAAATACTGGAAGATTATGTTATATATATATATATATATAGCAATTTATATATTTATATAATTTATATTATAAATATATTTATATTATATTTATATTATAATATAAATATATATATAAATATATAATATAATTTATATTATAATATATGCAATTTATATTAGCAATTTTAACATGTAATGTTTGTATAGCTATTGAATTGATATTGAGGCAAGTTACACAGGTTTGGTTATAAGTAGTTACTATGACTATTACATTTCACCGAAGACAACTACCCATATGACATCATGTAAATAGATATAATGTAGGTTAACATAAACATGAAGTATCATCAAACTATTGGGATACAATGAATGTAGATTTAAAATCATATCGTTGTTAGCTTTAAGATTGAAGGCCATTGTAATTATCTTAACATAAATCAACTTGTAAATCAAGAGATGTATAATAGTTAAAGGTCTACAGCTCAACATTTCGGTCAGCTCCACCCACCTTAGAGAGACTTCACAGCTTCCCTTCAGTCTGGTGGCTCCCCCTTAAGTGTTAGCCACCCTGCTAGTTAGCTTCAACACAAATAGAGACAGGGCTGCTTCGGCCGAGTTATAATTCCCATTCAACTTTCATAAACAGGCCACGCTAGGTCACCAACACACACACGCGTTCACATCAGTGGAAACCAAAGCGATAAGCCCTAATGATCAACACGCGATGCCACTACTATGTCTGTACGCTACATCCGCTCCGTGGCTAACGTGGACGGGCTAGTTAGTTGGGCATCTCCACTGAGCATGCGCAGAAAAGTGTTGGAGACTTCAACGGGGATGCGTCATGTACGGGGTTTTTAAAAGACGGCGTATCCCGTCAAAGTAGTTAACCTTCAGCTCCAACGCCAATATACATATGTGCAGAGCCGGGTGACCCTTTAATATATATAGAACTTACGCATTAAACAGAAACAACTACAGTAGTTTTACAGTCTTTTTTTCTACGCCAATACGAATGAAATACATGACGTCTTGCAGTTTAAGAGCGCAGCAGCATGTGTTTTTCTCCTGGGTCAACCAATGGCTGTGAAGTTAAGGTGGCCACAACTGAGTGTGAGCCAATGGGCGACCAGGCTGGACGTGGAGGCGGGGCTTGTTGACCCATCAATCACGTTCGGGAGGCGGGGGGGAAGGATCAGCGAGAGAACCGCTCGGCTAGTCGACGAGAGGCACTTTTTCCCCTATCCGCATCCTACATCGACTAGGGCTAACGGACGACACGCATAACGCATAATCCCCCCCGGATTACGTACATCAATGATTCTATGGATTACTGATACATTTTCATCGAAACACAGGGGATTTTTGAAAGGTAAGGTCGTGTTCCAGCCCCCGTTATTGTGACCGTCTAGCTAGCTGCTACCGCCGCCGCTGTCTCCACCAAGCTAACTTATCGCCAACTACGGCGTGGGTTTTGTTCGAGGAAACAGAGGCACCGTCCCTCGGAAAGGATGATCAACTCGAGACACGATAGATTAAAACGTCAAAATGGAAAACAAACGGGGAAAGGGTTTCGAGGTTTGACAAACTTGGTGTGTAACGTCGTCGACCCACCGAGCGGAGCTGGGAACACTGGTGGTGTGTTGCTGCGGGACGGAGTCTGTGAGGACGGGTTACAGCGGGTGTAGTGGATCGACTGGATCCACTACACCCGCTGTAACCCGGGGATCTGATGGATCACAGTGGGTTTAGTGGATGCAGTCGATCCACTCGTGGGTTATTTTGTGCCGAGGGCAGTCCTTCGTTTTCGCCTCCACGGTGCTCGTCCTGTTCGGTCGAGACCCACTGGGCTGTGTTGTCATTGATCCGCTCCGATGGGGGGTACTCGACGATTGTTCGTGTTAATATTTTAGTGTTATGGATAAAGTGGTGTCTTATCTATTTAACTATTGCCATCCGACCAAATAGATCAGCATGAACATGTTTTCGTGGATCGTTCCTCACGATCCTCGAAACAACCGTGTGTTCACTGTAGACTATAACAGTGTCAGTGTTTGTGGATTTGTCTGTGTATATGTGTGTTTTTAAATATGGTAGCGGGTGAGTAAACGTATGTCGTTAGGACATGCAAAACGATCATCCTATTCGTGGGCTTTATGTCTCCGAGGCTGGTCTGTGAAATAGTTAAGGGCGGGTGACATGGTATCCTTTTGGCGTCGTTTGTTTTGATGGATATCCGTACATGTGCGGTGAGACAAGCTTTCCAATACATGCACAAGGACGTTTCGATATTTGACTACTACTCCATGGTCCTGACCATGACCTTGTTGCGAACCGATTAGTTTCTTTGTCAGAAGCAACGCTGATCACCCTCACTCGATGAATGGTCAGCACATCTATTGACCACTCGATGCAGGGATCCCGGTGTAAAAGTGACTTGTAATGGAGGCACCGTAGTACTTATATCATCTTCATTCGTGGTATATCAACGTGTATATGGGAGAGGGGGGGATAGTGGCTGTCTGGCGTATAAATTGTTATTACTCTATTTCGTGGTCGAGTAGTGTACTCTCCGCAGAGAGCAGCCCACCGAGACGAGAGAGAGAGAGAGCCACTCACTGAATATGAACACACTGACGAGCAGTGTTTCTCCGCAAACAGACTTTTGTCTTGGAGAGAGAGAGATGGTCCTGGCGTTGGCAGGTGAATCTCGACTACTAACGCATGTCCCCGTGATGTGCCAAAGTGCTCTTCGTGTAGTCGACTGTCAGGGACAGAAATGGCGTCATCCCTGGACCGTGCAGAATGAATACTATGTGCAATGCAGACATGATGCACAAGCACTACGCTATCGTGGGCTGCTCTCTAAGAATGAAGCACCCAACTAGTTTTCTGCCGACGTGTCCCGATGTTCATTTCAAACCGACAGTGTAGTATCGTCTGATGCTCGGTGCATTGGTGTGGACCTAATAAGAAATGAAAGCTAGTAAATAATCCATTTTACTTTTTGCTTACATACCCTTCGTACCTGCACACATGGACTCTGAGACGGGGCATTAAATCAACGACTTTAAAGTCTAAACTAATCACTAGGATGTGTAGTGATTGTATTTGCAATGGTGTGGCAATGTGTGCTGCCTTGTCTGAAGACTAAACTCGGGTCAATATATTTATTATTTTACAATGCACAAAACTTTGCCCCGATTGTCGAAAATATCAAAGAAACACTACTCAAGATTGGCATCCTCATATCGACCCTGTAGTTTAGGCTTACAAGTCTACACTTTCTCTGTACTGAACCATCTATCCTAACTTTTAATCCACAGAGTTGTTGCACTGGTCGCCAGGAGGACTCGTTGAGAGATGAAGGTATGAGCCTTTTTTATTCTAAAACGTGTTAACATGTCTTGCTTTACTGTAATTAAACCCTAACCCTAACTTCTATACACCTGCAGCACACTGGAATCAATTTAGTTATTGTTTTATGGATGTGAGTATACTGAATAACATCTCTCACTGAATGTGAGACTCGAGTTTATGAATCAAGACTCAACCTTTAGATAATATTAACCATGGTGCAGGAATTGCCGGCTGCATGCCTTACCTAATAAATAACAAGGATATAAGCTTTTGAGCGGTTTGTTTGTTAAATCGTGTTTGTGAATCCCACTTGAAAAATCGAGTTAAACCAAAGCCTGTTGTGTTTTTATCTCAACATCTTTTGCCCTGTGTGACTGCTGATGAGAGACAGTGCTGAACTATTTAGCCTTTTATTGATTGGACCCAACAGGGCTGGTAGCATTTATTACATGTTGGGTACAAACACGTGGGGAGAAATAACTAACTGAGGGAAGAGAATGTTTTCTGGATTTAGAGTTGTTGTAATGAGTTTAAGTCTGGCCCTTTGCTGCTCATTGTTTGATTGTTGTCATTTCCCCTTTGAAGCAAGTGGGCCAAAAATAATGTTTGCGGGTGTGTCCTCTATTGCAGTGTGTCATCATTTTACGGAGGCTGATGTGTTTTCGCTATTCCTCTGTGAAGCAATAGGTTTGCCTTTTTTATGTTGTTACTACCACTTATTCTGCCTGAGTACAAGGTGACAGAAGCGTGTCACCTTGCAAGCATGCTATCGTTTTCCTTTGCATTAAGCTAACCCTTAGTAACATCTCCTTTTTAGCAGTAATTCCAGCGATTGTAAGGATATATTGCTAGTTGTGTGTGATGGTGGTTAGCAATGCATTGTGTAAAAATTTGAATCAAAACAAAACAAATGCTATTATATTTATATATATATATGTGATATATTTATGACACAATTGTTTATTCATTACAATACATTTATTTATTGATTATAAATGATAATGAATGAATGAATGAATGTCCCTGCATGGCTAATGCATTGGTGGTTATAACAGTTCCACTTTCTGTGTTGCACTTTCCAAAGCATTCTCAATTTTTATTTATCTGATTCTTGTTCCCTGTATTACTGCTCTCACCTAGAGAAAAACCTTTGATCTTTGCTCAGATTATATAGTGCAATGTTCCAGAATTATTTCTAAATTATGTGTTGAATTGACAGGTGGACTTCTGTTTCCCACATATTTAACAAACATCTCAAACGTGTTAAAGATTTTTGTTCTAGTTCCTTAAAAAATTCTATAAAATATTTATGGACTTTTGACTGTTCTTGTCCACCGACAATGCTCTGTTGATAATGAACATTTCACAATAGTGAGGTGTTACAAAGCCAGTAGTCAGGTCACTGGGTGGTTCTCTTACATTTTACATTCCTATATAATTTGAGGCACAGTTGATGCCAAATAATTCATGGTCTGGAAACCCAGTGCTAGCACTTTGCCACTTTTCTGATTTAGATAATAGCTCTCGGTTGTGTGGTTGTATTCGTCCATCATTGTTGTGAAAATGGTTTTATATTTTATATTGGATCAGTAACATTTTATCAGTAATGCACACAATGTTGTCTCCATGTTATTGTTTGATTTTAAAACCACTCATTCCAAATATTGCAGGGGCTTCCCCTGGCACCCAGTGTATTCACATTGTGTTTTCTGCTGAGGGTATTAGTGCTGATTATCTGTTATAAAATCACAGAATGGTAGCCCTACTCTGCATAGCGTCTTTTGTCTGACTAGGGATTTACACTGCTATAAACACAAAGGTCAAGAGACCAGCTGGGTGTTAAGTCGAGGTATGCTACTTTACCTTCATTTTATCACAGAGTGTAAAGAGTTATAAAACATTCTTGCTTGTGTGACAGGAGGCACTTCCAGGTCAAATTGGATTTCAAAGGTAGGGTCGGCATTGGGAGACCCCAGCCAGAGTGAGCTCGATTTTTGAAAGCATCCAACCGAAAAAATCCCCCCTCTCCCTTCAGGCCTCCCTTTCAAAGCCACTCCCACGAAACACGTGCTTTGCTAGCTTGCTTTAGCAATAGGTCTGCCTAGCGTTGTGGAAGGCTCCAGTCATGCGCGATAAGTGCACGGGCAAAGTGCGCACAGGTAACTGGGTAGGTAGGTCGAGAGACGGGTAAGCCATCCAATCAATTCATTCAGGCCGAGTAAAGTTATTGGATTGGTTTATCACAGGCCTGCGACAGCCACAGAAAAAAACAAATCGTCAGAGCATTTGATTTATTGATTGCTGTTGGGATGTAAAGAGAATTTCAACAAATCTGACAAACTGCTTCTAAAGTGAATTGCCTACCCTACCTTTTATGGCTGGGTGAATTTAGGGGGTCCACATCGATTCCTTGGGTTTAGTAATGGCAGCATTTGGAGGAGGACTCAATGGTGCCCACACAGACTATATCAATAACTTTTACTAATGAGCCAACAAGCCAAACATAATTCAGATTTTTGTCTTTTTATATGCATATTCGTCTTAGGAAATTTACTTAGGGCTGTCCTCACCTCAAAAGTTTGGGGTAGTCTTATCTGATTCATAAGGACAATCATCGTCGACTGATGGTCGAATTATATACAATATATTTTTCTACAAATGTGGTTCAATTAGGCCCAATTTGCTTTGTCTTTTGCTTTGTTGAAACACTGAAAAAATAAAGTGTGTAAACCACCACCGTCATACAGATATTCGTATGAATGAGCCGTTTCACTGTATAGAACAAATGCGGAACCAATCAATATAGCAGAACAGCGAAAGTGCTAGTGGTATGATATGAAATGTGACACAGTTTGACACACGATTGACACAGTTTGAATTGAACCTTTTTGGATCTCCTGATAGTTTAGAATGCTCCTGAACCGTTTTTTGTTTTGTTTTGGATATTGTGTATCCTTCTAGATTAACTGTCTAGAATGTGCTCTACTTAGAACATACAATTATTGGATAGTGCCTCTGCCATTACACATTATTATTGAATAAACAAAAAGGACATTTATTGAAAGCAAAACATCCCAGAAAATTGTACACAAAAGACATGAATTAAACCAACATCTCCACCAAAATAACATTGTGTAACTTACAGGCTCTTCCATCTAGATGCCAAGCAATACTGTGGTATCCCTCATTGAGCACCCCCATCCCCACCCCCATCCAATGGATCCTCCCCCTTTTACACACGCACACACAATTTTCCCAACACAGTGATCAACTAATTTAAGATTAAGAGACTCCATGTCTTTCGATTATTCAAGGATCCTACTGTGAACTTAGTCTTTAGTTAGTTACATTCCTGTGGTTATCTTGGACATCAAAATTATTTTTGTACTACTATACCTGTACCGTAACACACCAGTGTGTAGCATCTGTTCCAACCCCACAAACAAAAGTTATTATACTGCAACTATCTGTGTGTAATCAAAATAGTTTAATGGAATCCAAATATTATGGATTTTATAACCTTTTTATAATCCTAATATTGGCACACAGTTGTTTTAGGTCATGTCCCATACTTCTCTTCCACTGAATGTGTTGGACTGGCCCTTTTGGGGTTTTCATGTTCAGATCAAATGAACCGAGAATGGTTTCTTACCCTGTAGTTTAAATCCAACGACGGCATCGCCAAGGCAACCAGTGCCAAAGCTCTCGTCACTGTTATCGAGGCGGCCCGGACAAAGGGGTAATTCACAACAGGATTATTGTACGTGTGAGCCGGTCTGGTAAGAGTGCAGGCTTAATTCCTCCCTTCATGCTGATTACATTTTCCTTTAGTTCAGCAAACAAGACTCCCGTCTACCGGAGAATCTGGCGTGTCACAAACAATTATTTCATTAACTCTGCCGAGTGTGTCCCTTTGTGCTTTTGGCGGGATGCCTTTCGTGGGCTGATACTAATGCACGCTCAAATTATAGTTCACACCTTTAATGAATACTACCTCAATCGCAGTGCAGCAAATGCAGTGATCACTTGTAGTGGTATGCCTGCAGTTGGTTCATTGCATTGAAAACATGTTTTTGCTGGGGATGGTTCTTCGCTGTGGCTCCACTGCCAATAGCATATCTGTGAGCCATACCTCACACTAATGGAGGGCTTCTTGTGTCACGCACTGACCCTGAGAGCAAGGCTAGGTATCGGTACCGTCAAACACATTAATATCCTCGACCTGAATAGTACGAAATCATGGCATGTGTGTATATATATATATATATATATATATATATATATATATATATATATATTCACCTTAAAACAAATAATGGCAGTTATTTCTTTCAAAGACAGTTGTGAGTATGAGGCCACCAGTGAATGGTCTCATACTCATGCTGTGGGGAGTCACCTGTTGTAAATTACCCAGCAGAGAGTCTGCATTCAGCTGAGGCAATTCAGCTCTGCTCTCGCCTCCTCCCCTGCGTTCCTTCCCCCGGCATAGCTGGAGTGTTTTCGAAGGCCTCGTCTTGACTCTGCGCTCTTGCTCGCTTTTGTTTCTCCCCCCCCCCCCCCCGAAAGGACTGCTTCTGCCTTGTCAGCGGATTGAGCCCATTGTGCATAAGGTCCTTACTACAGCAGGGGATTCATATCAGTGATCAGAAAATAACCTAGAAAATAAACTAGCTAGGGATGGCCATTTTAAGAAATGTCCTTGATCGATCATTGATAGAATTAACGATCAATTATCGATTTTATCGTTATTTTTCTATAGGCTATTTAAACAATTCCCGTTGGTAGAAAATTCAAAATACTGCATGTCTCTCTCAATGATGCCTATGTGGTGGTTGAAAAAGACGAACAATGCGCTCTTAAACATGTTCAAAAAGATCAAGAGTTCATTAACAATTCAAAAAGACAAAATCTGTATTACAGAAGAAGAACTTATCGCCAACAATAATCATACAAACCAGTTTAAGTTTGAAAATTTGAAAATAATGAATGTAGGCCTATGCGGCACTCGTAAAAGCCGAACAATGAACCTATGGCGCTCTTAAACGTTTGGAAACAATTCAAAAAGACAAAATCTGTATTTCAATTCCCATAAGAACCATTCACACACTCACACTATGCAACACAACCTCCTTTTGATGGATGAAAAATATCACGTGATCGACAAAATTCCTAACAATCAATGATCGGTCATCGATTTATCATGCCCATCCCTACTACTAGCCCTTAAGTCCCTGAGATCTGCACGCCCTGCTGACGGCTGAAGGTCTTGTGTGAATGTCTTTATGTATCGGGTATATTTGTGTTGTACCAGGACCATCGTACACAACCCATACCGACTCATGTCTACCTCAGTAACAGGATTGCTGTGAACATACCCTTATTCAGGGTCAGACCACCTGCAGTTCCAGAGCATAGGTTAACCAATTGTTGTTTTATCCCAGTGCAAGGAACATAGCCTCGGTAGCCTGCCTGCTCTTACTTTCGCTTTGACCATGGCCTGCTGCGTGTCTCACCACAGTCCTGTCAGTGTGTTGAATGATGCTATGCAGTGTAATGTTTCCACACCTGCCCCAGCTGTGTTCTGTCCTCCCTGTCTGCCCCACACACTTATGAAGGTCTAATCAACCGTGAATTCCAAGAGACTATTTTTCCACATGGGTGGTGTGAGCCAAATTGTAAAAGAGCCGGTGTCTCCAGTTAACCTCACCCCCCTATAAAACGTGGATGTCCCACAGGCCAAAGCTGACTTGGTGCTGCCCTGGCTGGGTTTCGTATTTTCGGATCACGGTGTGTCTGTCTCATACCCCCCCCCCCCCCACACACACACTTCACAGGAGGTCTAGGAATTCTGCTTCTTTGAACTTGGTCCACTTGATTAGTTTTGCATCTAAACGTGTGTGTGTGTGTGTGTGTGTGTGTGTGTGTGTGTGTGTGTGTGTGTGTGTGTGTGTGTGTGTGTGTGTGTGTGTGTGTGTGTGTGTGTGTGTGTGTGTGTGTGTGTGTGTGTGTGTGTGTGAGAAATAAATAAAGGACACAAAATATTGCTTGTTTGGTACAAATTGGTAAAGCTGTAATTTCAATAAGCGCAATGATATTGTTTTCATAGTTAGCACACACACAGTTGTGTTTGTGATGTGGCTGTGTTGTTATCAATGGAAACGGCAAACACCCCTCTATTTGTGTTGGCATGCAAGCATGACCAATGTAAATCTGGCCAATAATTGGTTATCAGCCCTCCCTTGTTGAGTCGGGGAGGTCTGGCCGCCACAGCTGTCTAGATAACCCCATTGCCCCCACCCACTCTGGACCATTCAGCCATTTCGGTTTTAGATGGGTTCTTTTTGAGGATGCAAAGAGCGCTCTTTGTTAAGGGAAAGCTGTGAGTGTTTTAATTCTAATAAGTGTGTGTGTGTGCGCAGTGGTAAGGAGTGTGTGTGTGTGTGTGTGTGTTTGGTCGCCGGTGTAAAGAGGATGGAGGGGGTGGGCGGTCATGTCGACTTGGTGTTGTCTGGATCAACTCAAATCATCAGGTATGGGGCCAAGCTGCACTTAATTCTAATGAGGTGTTTATCCGGAGGGGCTATGTACACGGCAGTGTACAAGACTCTGCCTCTGAATCCCATCTGCCAGAACCCCAGCAGCCACAGAACAGCAGGACGTGGCCCTGACTTGACTGGGGCTTGTCTTGTCCAGGTGGGCACAGGGAAAGCATTTTGTCCATGGTGAAAAAAATAAAGAACAATTATGTTTCTTACAATGCTAGGCTTTAATCTGTTCTACCTGGAAGGTTTAAAAGATTGACATTTGATTCACTTCAATCAAACTAATCATGGCTGTAGATGGTTTAAATGAAAACATGCCTTTTGGTATAAAGACAACAACAAGGAAACATATGGCCAAACAGGATTTGTTGCTCTTCCTCGTATGATACTATCTGCCTTTCTGCTTGTCATGCTGTGGCTGGTTGACAGAGAAAGTGGTGATTCTGTGTTTTTGTTTTGCCGTCTCTCCAAAATGTCCCAGGCTTCTCGTCAGCTTGTTTTTAATAGCTTGCTGAATACATTCAGGGTCTGTAGTTCCTCCCCTAGCTTTCCTCTCGCTTTTTAGTAATCTGGTGTAGAGAACCTCTTTACCGCCACTGCAAATATATTGCTTTGAGTCCAGCGTGTTAACTCTGCTCTGTTCTGTTCGTTAGTAAGACGGTAGCCTTTTCACAGCATCAAACACCCGCAAAGTCCTTCTGTTGTTCTTTGGAATGGCATGGATCTGAAGCGATGCTTTGTGATAAGTGGGTGTGTAAACCAGTCTTATCTATCCTTTACAAATTGTCTTTTATCGCCCATTCTAGAAAAATACAAAATTATGTTAATACACGATAATCAAGCTCATTTGGTGTTTATTTATTGCTCGCTGGTGCACCGCACAGTGTTTATCTAATTAAATGTCGCCCATTTACTAGTATTTATAATTCCTCCCTGGCTTCACTTTAGAAGCGTATCACTACTTTATTTTTAATGGGGGTATAACGGAACATTGTTAATTATGTGCTCTACCTCCAAGCCTCTCCATTCACCCCCTTAATGATCACAAGTCGTTAACGCTATAGCTTACAGCCATTGATCAGCAATTACAAATAATAATCTTTTATATCTATCCATCACTACGCACACCAAGAAAAAAATGGCTTACTGGTGGAATAACAGTGGAATGAAAATGAGTTGAACTGACAAATTGACACTTCAACACTGAATAACACCATGTAAAAGAGGCCATGATGTTGATTTAATAAGCAACTGTGCACCTGCACCTGAATGTCTGCACAATGAAGCTCCTTGTTCAGCCAGCAGGTTCTTAGCTCAGTCTGTCAGGTTTAACGATGGTTCAAGTAGAGCCGCAATGCACACTGCCTGTGTAAATACAATCTGGATATGTGGATTTGAAGTGTATAGGAAAGCAACATGGTTTAGCGAAGATAGGCCCTTGGAGAGGAGCTGTATTGGTACTCATACAAGTCTGTGGTTAAGAGAGTGGGTGGTGTTGTCCTTTTTAAAAAATGTTTTAAATGTTTCTGTCATTATTAGGAAGATGATGTTCTTCTCAATGAAATTGTGAATTTCCAACAAGTTTAGACAACTGTTGTGTCATGCATGCTAGCTTCAGGCAGCTGACGCTCTGCATTCGGTGAGAGACCATGGCTTAGGAAAGCTGAATGATGATCATAGTCTTGATGGAAACACTCTGTTTAAGCTTGGGAATCACAGGTTAAAGCTATCAAAGCAGGCTGAATGCTGATCTATGGTTCAGTGCCTATAGATACCTGCCAACACTCATAAATATGCATCAGGCCATCTGTTGATTGCACGCGGTCTCTGTTGAAGAGAATCTCCTCCCTGGTTTTCCACGGCCCCTGGCTGGCAGCCACAGCAGCTCCTCAGCATATGTATATTTTGTGTTGAGCATTGAGTGTTTTTGAGCCACCATATACAGTACATGCAGTATTTTTCCTTTGGGAGAATTAATCTTTGAATGATATTGCCCAGTCGTTTATATTTTCAACCCAAAGTTGTATTTCCCTTGGGAGCAGGTTGTTTGGCAAATATGCAAAGTATATGGCTCTCTTTTAGGCCATTAACGTGGTCATGAATCTGTTGAACCACCGTGCATACGCTCGCAGGCAATAAATAGGCAATTCCTTGGCAACGGCCCCTAGAAGCCGGGAGACTAATGTGGAAATAATGAGGTTGCCCTTTAAAATAAGTTAGAGAACTCAAAGCCCTCGACGCGTTGCACGCACTGTTTATTTTAGTTGTTGCACTTCTTGTGACAGAGGCCGTAATGCGCTGTGCGAGTGTGTTCATCTACACAGACGTTAGGGATCTGATTCATGTTCTTTGGAAAGCAACGTGCAGCCCGCCGAGCCCCATGCATGACATATTGCGCAATCGCAATGCATAAACACGGCCATTTGCAGCCGTGTCAGGAAGCAATCATTAAGACGCTGATGTCATCCGGTGTCAAGGCGTGTGGAGGGTTGAGGCGCCTCTGACCTCACCTACTGTGCTACAGTCATGCCTCACCCTGTGCTTCTGAGAGCCATGATGGCATTGACCACACACATTGTAGTGAATCATGATCTCTTCCTCCATTTTCAAAGAACCCACTCTTGAGAGAAGCGTTTCTATTGAGCCTTCCGCCTTGTAGTTTGCATAGGAGGCTAATTGGAATGAAATGAACGGCACCAAACAACACCAGAGCCAAGTTTTAAGATGCATATTTTAAAATAATTACTAGATAATTGTTATACACCGTGTACAATTCAGACCGGAATTCAGACCGATAGCCCTTGTGCATGGAGCCTCTTAACAGTGCACATTTTGAATAGCAGGACGCCCCTCCGCCAAAGGCTTCTTGGCTTACTGTGTTCAGTCCTACTGTTCCTGAATCCTGAGTCACCTCGTAAATTCCCAGCGATGACGCAAGAGACGCTGCTATTTATCCCGGGAAGCTGCTGATCCCTAAAGCCATCCCAGTTGTCCCTTCTCTTTGCTGGGTTCTTTTCATACTTCCCCCCCCCCCCCTTCCCTGACATGTGCAGCAGAGAGTGTGAGTGTGTATACACTGTGTTGCACCCCGATGACTCATGAACCAGGTGGGCTTCACCCACCTGCTGCTGCCCCCCCAACCCTACTATTAGACCGCGGCGTGTTTGCTGTTTTTTTTCAAGGTTTTGCATTGCATGACTTGACCCCCTTGCGTCTTCCCCCCCCCCTGCAGACCCTGGATGAGCCCCCCTACCTTACGGTAGGGACGGACGTGAGCGCCAAGTACCGAGGGGCGTTCTGCGAGGCCAAGATCAAGATGGCTAAGAGGCTGGTCAAGGCTAAGGTAGGTCTCACCATCTCTCCTCAAACTGAAAGTGACTCTGCCTTGGGACATGGTAATACAGGCACCATGAGGCTCCTCCTCTTTATGTGTCAGAACGTGGCCACTATAGCTGCGTTTAATCTCTTTCTGCTGGGGGCTGTCCCAATATAGCAAACAAGCTTTGTTTTTAGACACTTTTGTTTTGATGGTTTTTTTCAAGCATCTTCATGCGACCGTTTAGACGCCATTCCTGGTCTGTGATGTGCCACAGCCACCAACTGCTTCAGCTGGTGATATCTCTAGCTCTCCTCGCTCCTCTGTCTCTCTGTCTCTCTGTCTCGCTTGCTCTCTCTCTCTCTCTCTCTTCCCTACCCCCATGGACCTGAGCATCTGGGTGATCAGATAGACTGATCTCTTGGCTTCGTGTGGGAGGAACATGGTTTTGCTTCCTGGCTGTCTTGTGGTTCCTTTCACACACTAAAGCGTGTGATGTCTGTGGTACAGGCGAAGCATCTGGAGCTTTGCTTGTTGTCTTGTTGTTGTCACATTACCCAGAGACAAACGGTTTCCCGAACACATGTCCATAAAGATCACAGGTCTGCGGGTCTGTGTTGAAATTAGCCTAATGGCACATTCACTGGGACCTACACTAATGGCTTATGGGAAAAGACAGTATGGGGGGGTTGTCACGTATTGAGTAAACACACTAATCGCACACTGTGTTACACAACCATAACCATTGAATCATTGCAATTAGTTGTGGGTTGTTGTGATTTCAGATATTCCACTATACCAAGAGTCTCTCTCTCTCTCTCTCTCTCTCTCTCTCTCTCTCTCTCTCTCTCTCTCTCTCTCTCTCTCTCTCTCTCTCTCTCTCTCTCTCTCTCTCTCTCTCTCTCTCTCTCTCTCTCTCTCTCACTTACTTTGGTTCATTAATCTGACGATGTGGGCACATTGGAGTTGGTCGGGAGAATTTTCATGTCGTGGCATTACGCCTAATGAGTGGTTAAAATACCCGCCCAACACATTTGTAAAAAGCCCTCCCTGACAAAACCCTGGCTTGCACGACCTGGTATTACCCCCAGAATGTTTGCATAGGTAATCCCTGGCCTCCACAGTGCAGTATCCTCATGGAGTGCATGGAGGTTAGCGACACTAGGGTCAGGTCTGTGGAGGAGGAAATTAGTTTTCCCTTCAGTTTAACCACAGGTTCACATCGGATGTTCTGTAATGGTGTTCTTTAATCACCTCTGTTCTGAAGAATCCCTGAAATAATCTACAAATGAGAATACAAGTGTGATGTAGTGTGATGTCCATTTTCTCCATGTCTGGACTCAATGTTGCAGGATCCTTTGCTTTGCTACATCCAAGCTGTCATGCCCTTGTATAGGTTGAAGAAAGCCCGGTTTTAATTTGGCCTCACGCGGTTGAGCTGCCGAGCCGTGGCTTTACAATAGCCTGGTGTTATAGACAAGTCTTCAGCCAGTGCTTTTGGTGAGCCACACCAGGCTTCTCTCTCTCGCTCTCACTCTCGCTCTCTCTCTCTCCTCTGCCCTCCTCCTACCTTTTGTCTTGCAGAGGAGAGGCTTTTTACCGGTCCCTGAGCAAGATGGGGAATTCCTCTCATCTGTGGCGCGAGAATGCAATTATCTCAGAAGCTGTGGAGAGGGCCAGTTTTTATGTAACCTTTCCCTTCCTGCTTTGTCTTTTATGACCTGAAAGCTGAGGCGTCTCCTTATCTTTGCAGAGGTGTTTTGTTATTACCCTCCTGCCAGTTGTGTTCCTCTTTTTACCCCCCCCCCCCCTCCACCCCAACTGATCTCGTACAGTGAGACCTTAGCCCGTGCTTCTTCTGCTGTTGCACGATTCAGAAAGAGGAGTTGAGAGGAGGAGGAGGAGGAGGATGATGAAGAGGAGCAGAGGGAGATGGAGGGCTGTCTGGTTTTTGATGCCAGCGGGCTTGTTTTTCTTTACAGACAAGAGCAGAGACACACAAGCTTTACTTAGCTCGGCTCCTCTGCGCTGCTCTGCTGGAAATGATCCTGAGTGAGAGCGTGGGACATGAAAGGGATACACGGCTGGCAGTTTGTGCTTTCATTTACCCAGCAGCACCCAGGAGGAAACGTGGCCCGTCCCAGTCGTACCGCACAGGGTGGAGCGCACACTAACTCAGCAGAAACTCACCCGTACACTAGTTTAGTGGGTTGAGGTTATCACCAAGTACGGTGAGGTCATTGGTAGGGATACGATTTGGAAGATACCTCACGATACGACAATTATTGTATGCCGACACTATTTGTATTGCGACTGTAAGAATGCGGCCATATGTTATTGCGACTTTTTAAAAGAATATCCGAATATACTCTGGCTTAGCACTACTATTATGTGACCATCCAAAGGGAACACTTACTAAGAAGGTGTTCCTCACTCAATTACATCCCCAGTGAGTGCAGTAAAGTATTTAGTGTCCCACCTAGGCAGCCTGTGCATTCTTCCTGTATAGACTCCTAAACAGAATAAATGTCTTTAAAAAGAGAAATACACAGAATGGGAATTTTCTATTCAATATACAAGGTGGGGGAAGAGAATTTTAGAGTGGGTAAAACCAATGTTTGCTCTAGGCTTGTGTTCTGCTTATGCATAAGCCAAATACAAGCCTAGGCACACACTTTGGGTTCATGTCCATGTCTGCCCTTTTTTTCCATCATGTGGTAAGAACTTCCGACTCCTCTGCTGTGGTGGTGTAGTTCATCATGTTGTGGATGCTAGATTACTCCCGGCGTGATGAGATTAGGATCTACTAGGCCTCACAGAGCCTCTGTGAGGGTGGGGAGTGAACTCCCGGGATGGAGGGAGAGTCACACTCTAGCCCTTTAAACATTCACAACAGAGTAACAGAACCAAGACATTCTCCCTTTGCAGTTATGCAGGCTATTTTTCATGTTGTGTTTTTCTGTTTTTGTTTTTACCTCCTCCCACAACCGTCTCTATTCCTCAACTTCTATCAGTCATCGAGGGGGAGAGAGGGGGAGAGGGTTTTCAGCAGTCTATTGTGGACACCTCCAGTCAGCTATCCATTGCAGCTATGCAGGCTACTTTTCATGTTGTGTTTTTCTCTTTTTGTTTTCACTACCCCCCACGACCATCTCTATTTCTCAACTGCTTTTGCTCATCAAGGGGAAAAGGGGGGATGGGAGAGGAGTGGCAGAGCAGTCCATTGTGGACACCCCCAGTCATAAATCCAGCCAATGGGGTGGTAGTGGAGGCAGGGACCGCATGCTACCCAGGCTGAGGGGGTTTAACCTACACAGCCCCGGAGGCCTTCTCATATGGGAGCTCTTTCTCTTTTAACTTCAACTTACTCCTGTTGCTCATGAGCCCCCCTCTCCTCTCTCTCCTAGGTGACCTTTAAGCCTGATCTGTCGACCGCCGAGGTACAGGATGAGCACATCAAAGGGCCTCTGAAGGTAAGCCTATTCGATCGTGTATATGTATTTCTTTCAAAGAATGTAGCTCTTCCTTTAAACAAAAGAAAAAATCTAAAATAGGATTTGAGTGGGAGTAGAAGTGTATGAAAAATGGATTGCATTTACAGCATCTGCTGGACGTGTGAACACAGAAAATTGCTTGTATTTCGACTGATCAATTTCACAAGAAGGGTTATATTCAGGGCATATTGAACGAATGGCAATTTGTCAAGTAGAACCTTTCTGCCCTGATTCTATTCAGTGATCGACGTGTGTGCAGCTTGCCTGTTTTTTTTAATTACCCTGCTTAATAGATATTTGGTGAACCCGATACAGTAGATTCAGACCCGATTCAGAGCCAGCCCATCGCTAGTTATGTGACTACATGACTATGAACTACAGCTCAGTACTGGTCCCATTCTGTTCCTCCAGGTGGGGGCCGTTGTGGAAGTGAAGAACCAGGAGGGGGTCTACCAGGAGGCTACCATCAATAAGCTGACCGATGCTAGTATTTACACTGTTGGTGAGTTCACTGTCTTGACACGCACGCAGACACACACACAGTCCTTAACCACTGCTCATCTTTGTACGATGATTTTATTTTTGGCATCTGGCTTAAATGGTTACCCCCCCCCTTACTTTCCGCTGTTCTGTTTTTTTGAGGGGCGTCCTTGAAGTGCTTACCCAGCTCTAAGGTCACATGCTGTTGTGCAGGATCTTCCCCAGTCTGGGGGGGAAGCTGCAAAAATGTGTTATCGTCTGTCTCATCGTGAAACCAGAAGTCTGTGTTACAGAGAGGGGAGAATGAGTGTGGCCGTGTACTCTGTGTTGATGTGTTTGTCCGTGTGGTGTGTGCGTGCGTGTTTGTCTGCGTGGTGTGCGTGTGTGTGTTTGTCTGCGTGGTGTGTGCGTGTGTGTTTGCACGGACTCCTGGCCTACATACAGCAGCGCGGCTTACAATTGCTCTCCCCCATCTCCGCAGTGTTTGACGACGGGGACGAGAAGACCCTGCGGCGGTCCTCTCTGTGCCTGAAAGGAGCACGGCACTTTGCAGAGAGCGAGGCGAGTCCCGCTCACGTCTTCGTCCTGCGCTTCTACACGCATCCACCACTTTGTTTAAGAAGGGAATTATCCTTAGTACCCACAGGCACATTGTGCACACGTTTGTCCCTTCAAACAAACCACTGTTTACGTTAATATGCTGTAAAGGAAGGATCCCATATTGCAGCTTGAATTTAAACTACAACTTTGTTTAAAAAAGGCATTATCCACACATTATGCACACTTTTGTCACTTGAATCAAACCACTGTTTACATTTAAAAGACTGTAAAGGAAGGACCCCATATCACGGTATTGTGGTTAAACTGCACGTGAATTTACCGGCACTCACGTGATATTTGCGATATCGGTGTAAACTAGTGTTTGGGGTCGGTGTAAACTGTTTTGGGGGGTAAGTCAAGACAATATAGTTCAGTTTAGTACCATTTATCACAATTACAATCTCGTGTGGGTGCTTCCGCGGCTTATGTCGAGATGGGTTTGGACAACACACATCCCCACTCTAAGCCCTTTGGACAGGCAGGGATAAACTCCCGCCAAACCCCCTAGCAGGAGTTCCTTCTACTGGGAAGGCTAGGAGGGCGATACAAATGGATAGCCAATTGAGACTTGTCAAAGCACGGCAACAAAGCCCCCCTATAAAAAGCAATCAACGTCAGGCCGGGTTAAGGCACTCGCCCTTGATAACATCCAGCACTGCACACTTCTTAATTACCCCGTCGTACAATATATCGTGTTCCTCCCCCTGCTCGTGTTGGTTTTAATTTGATCCTGCGAGCGCTAACTGTCTCCCGTTAATGGTCTCCCGTCTGTCTCTCCCCCGCAGACCCTGGACCGGTTACCACTCACCAACCCCGAGCACTTCGGCACGCCTGTCATCGGCAAGAAGGGCAACCGCGGCCGGCGCTCCAACCCTGTGTAAGTGTCCTCCATCCTTCCCGTAGCGCTCCCGGTGGCTGATGGGAGTTGTAGTGCGTGGGTCATTGTCTGTTTTAACTGAGTAGAGGGAAAACCAAATCTCCTCGGGTCACTCTTTTCTCTGTCACTCCCTCTCTCTTTCTCTCCTGCTCTTCTCTCCTTCTCCTCTCTCTTCTTTCTCTCACTCTCTCCCGATCCCTCTCTTATATTGTCTCTCTCTCGGCCCTCTGCGTCACAATTGGCCCGCGAAGGCACATAGGAGATGGAGTCCACGCTCACTTCCTCCTGCGACCTATTCGGGCGCCAGAGCCAGAATGGAAGCCTTGCCTGTGTAGCGTGGCCACAGCACCCTGCCTGGGGGCCTACGGCTTGAGTTTTGGCTTTTTACCTACCACTCTCATTCCGATGGTTGTTTCTGATCGTTGTTTTTGTGGAGGATAATGGAGGCTCCTCCAGGTATAAAGAAGGGTCCTCTGTGGTACAGGATCTGATTTACCAGCGTCACCCCCTTCCCCTCCCTAATGGCTCCAAGAGAAACATCAATATGACGCTCCCCACGGTTGGTGTACGTTTGACTTGGAGCCGCTCCAGATGTGTATTAGCCTCCCGACCCGCTCCCTGCCTGTGAGGACTTGGCCCACTTTAGTTTCACTTGTGTGACCGAGCCCAGTGTTATTTGTTTGGTTTTGTAGTCCTCCTGTCCTTTGCCTTACTTATGGATTTATTCATTACTTTCATTACTGTTAGTGCTTAGGTTAGTGTTTTGGTTGAACTCGTGGTTTTGATCATTTAAGAGTGTGGATATTAATTTGTATATTTTATTTGATTGGTGTGCTCCAAGTGTTACACGTGTGAATCAAAGCTTTCTGCTCTTGTTGCTCTGGTAAAGGTTGTGGTGGTAGTAGTAGAAACAGCCTGGCTGATTTACTGATTCTGATTGCCTCCAGGCGTTGTGTAAGATGTGAACTGTGCTTGCAGCCGGCCCGGTGAAGCATAAATAGAGGGCTCTCACTCCTGCTCTCAGGCTCCCTGCTCCACTCTTGTTTTCCTCCAGTCTCTCACTCTCGTGTTTTTATCGCTTTTCATTCTCTCCCTCACTCACATTCTCTCTATCATTCTCTGCCATGCTTTGAGAGACACTGAGACGGAGAAGGAGAAACCTGGTGAACGTTTTCATGTTTTACTACCTTTTACTGTTATGTTTGAGACGCCTGTGTCTAGTCCAGACTCTGCTTTGAGGATAGTGTGTGCATTCCATTGATGTTGAATTTAATTGGAGACTAGCGAGTACTACAGTTGCAGAAGTCTGGCTGAGATCAGTTTTTTGTGAGGTTATCAGAATGTATAGTCAAAACATGTTGGAACCAGAGTAAATTATTAGATATGTATAGTTCAAACCGATTTATGGTTTACGTGTGCTTTCTTTGCAATTCAAGCAATCTTTCCAGTATAAATAATGCACACTTCATCATATGGGTAAACAAACCACACAAACAGAAAACATAAGGAATGCTGGAGGAAAGTGTTTGAGTTTCATTCGCTTTTCTTCTGCAAAGATAGAAATTGCGCTAGCATCTGAGTCCGACTGAGCATTCCACGGGTAGGAAACATGGCAGAACCAAAGCTCTGCTCCTCGGTGACTGCCTATTGAAGCTCTTTGGTAAAGTACAGCATGCCTGTCTAGTGGCCACATCAGAGGGAGGGCAGTGTGAAAGGTGCTGTCAGACCTGAGAGGTAGGATTGCGCTAAAGCACTAGATGGTTTGAATAAAGAAGGAGCTTACGGTCTGATCTCAAAGATAAGCCAGGCATTTCCATTTCATCTTCCATTGAGAAGGTTGTTTTTGCAAGATTAGTCCCCTTGCTCCTCGTTTGATGAGGCAATATACCCCTCGGATATGACTTGTGGAATGTTTCCACGTAAGCAGGCGGGAACTGCATCAACAAGCAGCCGCAGCAGTGTTGTGACAGCCCCAATCAATAGGCTGGTTTGGATTGAATCATGTCCGACACACAGGCAGCACTTCTCCGGCTGGGGTTAACCATCAACAGCAGTTCTTGGTGTTGACGCGTTGGTGGGGTTGAACAGGGGCCCGGTCATGCCCAGCCCAGCCCAGCTTCACATCATGGCACCCGTTATTTATTTTTTTACGTATCGTCCAGTTGACCTTTTTTGGTTTCCTTCCTGCAGTCAAGAAGAACAGTCGTCCTCATCGTCCAGCGAGGAGGAAGAGAATGAACAGCAGCAGAATGAAGAGCTGTTTGGCAAAGTGGTGTGTGTGGAGGGAGCCACCGCCGGTGACAAGAAGAAAACCACGTGGTACCCAGCACTGGTGAGATCTCCCTCTCACTCTCCCTCTCAAACTCTCAATCTCTCGTTTTCTCTCTCTTGCTCTCTCTCTCTTGCTCTCTCTCTTGCTCTCTCTTGCTCTTGCTCTGGCTCTGGCTCTCTCTCTCTCTCCCTCTCTCTCTTTCACCCCCCCCTCCCTTACTTCCTCCCCCACGCCTGTTACAAAGCAACACTAGCAGTGCATCTCACAGTATACACACTCCACAAATATCACATGTAGCCTTCTCTGACTACGGTGGCCTTTAAACCGACGGCTGCTGTACTGCTGTGTCAGATAATTGATCATTTATAGGGATGAGACGCCTGCAGATACCTGCTTGCGTATGGGTATGAGCAACTTTACTACTCTAAAGAGCAGAGTGGTGTGTGAAGCACTGACTTTTTCCCTGAGGATTTATGGCAACAAACATGTCCTTGGAGCGAGCGTGATCAATCCGTCCCTCTACTTCATCTGTCACCCTCCCTCGCACTCCCGGGCTCGTTGGCAAGCGAAGAAGTGGCCGCCGTTGTTTGTTTACAAGACGACACATGTAGCGCAGGGGATTCATTGGGTTAGAGGTGGGGAGGCCCCTGTCCCTTTAACTCTCCCTGTGTAGTCAGCAGGGACCCGCCTCCCTCGCCTTGTTGTTCTGCGTTCCCCACCACCGACGTCCCACCGCTGCCCACTGTAGTCAGTGCTGCCTCCTGGTGGCAGCCAGGCGTAACCGTATCGCCGTGGAAAAGTCGTGCCTTATTTTGTTTACATCATCACTGGCTGTGGGGCAATCAGGCAGAGGGAGTGTGGAGGAGATTTGAATGAGCCAGAGATGAGAGAGAACTAGAGAGAGCACGGTGCTAGCAGAAGGAGAGAGTTTATGCAGGCGATCCAGGAGAGAGAAATGGTTAAGTCTGCAGGAATTCAGCTCTCGATATCGGCAAGGCGATATCTGCAGACAGCATAGCTTGCAAGACATCAGTATGACATTTGGGTTGTATCACCCTTAGGCGTTATCATACTCTGAGAGCCCCTCAGTCCTGCACGCATGCATGTGCACACACAAAGTATCTAAAGTGCAGATTACTTTCTTGACTATATGTTCCTTATCTTCCCCCCCCCCCCAAAACCACCACAAGGTTATCTCACCGGACTGCCATGAAGACATGAATGTGAAGAAGGACAACATCTTTGTCCGCTCCTTCAAGGATGGCAAATTGTGAGTCATCCACACCATTTCAAACAGCCCTGCTTTCAGCCGTGTGTGTGTGTGTGTGTGTGTGTGTGTGTGTGTGTGTGTGTGTGTGTGTGTGTGTGTGTGTGTGTGTGTGTGTGTGTGTGTGTGTGTGTGTGTGTGTGTGTGTGTGTGTGTGTGTGTGTGTGTGTGTGTGTGTGTCTGCTGGTGTCTGTGTGCATTTGTGAAAAGGACTGCAGCAATTCGCATTGTATCGCATTTTTGGTGTGTTTGCAGTATGTGCGTCAGCGAGCTGTTATTCAACTCTTGTTTTATTTGTACAGTCCTTAAACGCGGGCACTGTTTTTGTTGCCGCCGTTCTGCCTCAACCTGTTAAATCAATATGTTGCTCCACAAAGTGGTGTGTAGCTCTGTGATCGGGTGAACCCTGAAGGGCTTTCTGGGAGGAGACGTGGAGCAGCCGTAAAGCACTCTGAGCAGCCTGCCACGCGTCTCGCCCCCTCTGGTGTGTGAGAGTGGAGGACTCCTCTCTGCTTCCATCTGTCACTGGACGGAAGGGGTTAACCAGCCTCTGGCCCTCCATTAGTTCTCAGTGAGACGTCATCTGGAGGCCAAGTCTCCAGCAAGGAGAGGAGTAATGGGTGTTCCCACGGTGCACCTCCTCACTCCTGGTTTATGAACTGAAGTCCACCAGCGTGGCCAATCACGGACTACACACATGCACGCGTGGATAGGGTGGGTAACAAAACCAAGGGCCCCGCAACCGGCCCCAATAAGTGGCTTCCTGCTCTCAGGTGCCGTGCCCAACGTTTTCTGAGATTTGTTTGGCCTTGAATGGATACCCATGCAGCGCATCGGCATGGAAACCACTGACCTATCTGAGGGGCCGGCAGCTGACTCTGGACACGGGTGTTACTACCACCGGCTGGGGGCGGGCAGGGGAGGGGTCAGACGGGAGTGATAAGGCAGAGGAAGATAATTTGACCCGATGGAAACTGCAGCCCTCATTCATTCCTGGAGGGGGGGGGGGGGGGGGGTGTGTGTGTGTGTGTGTGTGTGTGTGTGTGTGTGTGTGAATTGAGATGCCAGGTTGTATGTCATATTTTAAACCTTTTGCTTTTCTAAATGGAAATGGCTCTGGCGTCCTCTGGACTGAGATAAGAGAGGATCGATTTATTTATTTATTTCCTACTCTTATTTTTATCCTGTGGGTAGAAAGAGAGAGCCTTGCCAAATAAAGCATTGCCCTTTGACTTGTTTTTCTATCGACTGCGGCATTTCATTTTTTTCTTGAACATTTCAAGGTTCTTAAGATAGCGCTGTGTGGATTGGTTTGAGTAGGAATTGTTCTCCGCCACTACGTCTAGCGTTATCCTATATGTGTCCCGGTCGCACAGTGGGTGGAAAACACAGTTTGCTTTGTTGAAGCAGGCCTAGAGGTGATAAATGCAGCGCAAACTGCCTGTTTAAAGGAGCTCAGGTTCCATTGAAATAAAGATGTTTTTACTAGCCCTGTTTAGTGTTTGTGGCACTTGTATGACCACTTTGAGCCGTTGAAGTGACTTGAGTGACTTAATCAACTTGCACTGCTTTGCTTAAGTATTGTTGTGATGGTGACACCAGGAATCAAATAAAGTCGTTGTGCCGACATAAACAAACGTATATTGTTTACGTCTTCAAACTTGTATATGTTGAGGAATAGGGTTTGGAATTGGTTTCGTTCATAGTGTTGTTGTTCTCACACTTTGGTTGAATTTACTATTGGGAGATTTGGTATTCGTTTTGTAGCTTCAGCAACAGATTAGTCCCTCCTCGAATATCATCTGATATGAGGGTGGTCTCTGCTTTATCTTTTAAACCTTAAATGTTAATAAGTGAAAGTACTATTTGGAGATTTCTCGCTGCAACTGGAAACACTCCCTTTTTTCTTCTTACATTTTACCAAACTTGATCCTCAACCAATTGATACGATCATTATTTGATTTGGACTCAGGAGCACATTAATCCAGGGCTTGGCGTTCTGACAGCCCTACAGGCTCCTCTGCTTTGCACGATTTATCAACAATTTTCACATCAGGCAGAGATGCAGAGTTTACAGCCCAGGAGTAAATTCTGTCTGTTTCTTTTACCCACCCAGACAACACTTGATCATCTTTTTTCATTAGCGTACTTTATCTCAGTGAGTGATGGCTCCTTTAAAACACTTAGGGTTCAGACGCTGTGATTCCTTTGAGCAGAAGTCCGTTACATAAGCCTCTTCCTGAGCCGCGGCTCTGTGTGATTGCTCCCACTTGTTAGCTGGTGTGATTGCGGTTGATCCTGCTGGCAGCTTCCTGTCAGAAACAATGGGGCCCAGCAGACATTTGTTAGGAAAGCAGGTTCTGTCCTGCAGGGCCGATCTACTTTACAAGCACCGAGCAAATTCATTTTCCTGGTCGGCGTTTAAGTCTGTTCAACGCCGTTTATATTCAATTGAATATATATTTATAATTAGATTTGTTTATTTCTCGACTGCCCCCAGTGGATTTCCACTGATCTTCAATGACTGCGTTCTGGGGAAGTAAAGATAGAATGGCTTACTTCCTTATTTGTGGGTCATGTTTACTATTGAGCCCACAGCAGATCTAAAATGGTACAAACCCAACAATTGACACGATCCATTTCTGCGATGATGCAGAAACACCCGCCGTTGATTTCCATCGCTGCGGTCTCTGTAATCAATGTCTTAAAACTTTACCAGGATGATCTGGAGCAGACTAAGTGACAATAGGGACCAGTGTAAACAGTCTTTATAGACATGATATAGACATGTGAACACTGTATAGACACTACAACTTGAGTTGGATTAACCATATCTTCCAAATCTGAAAAAAACTGATATCTGGAATTCTGTTCAACGGATATTATGATCAACCACATATGTGAAACTGAAACGTGAACATAATGGTGCTGATGTGGTGGGATGATGGTAATTGTTTCGGGGCTGACTGAATCAGAAGTGCTGAAAATAGAATATTTGGCTGAAACTGGAGATACTTTGGAAACACATGAGGACTCCAGCAAATCAGTGTTGGATTCTTAATGATATTTATCGTCCTACTCTGGAGCATCGACAAAGCAGACTTGGCTAATTGCATCAAGCTATCAACATTGAATAGGTACAGACGGGTAGAAGCAGAGCCTATACAATCTTGTTTTTACAAGCTTAGCTGTAAAAAGATGCTCCCACAGGCCAAATATATAGCCTTGTTGATTAGTTGCAGCACAACATTACTGTCTGATGTGTGAAATATAATGATGAGTCTTTTACTTGGCTGGTGATTCTCTAAACGGGTATTTAAAAAGAATGAAAACAAAGCAGATTCCAGCAGCGGAGCATAGAAAGAGGAATCTATTTTGCGTATTTACTTGAGCCACACAGCACTCTGCCACTGTTACAATGACACGATGTTAATCCTGGTCATGAGTACTGACTGTTTGCTTAAGACCGGGGAGGTCCTTCTCCGTGGCACGCAGCGCGGCCCCTCAGAGATGAGGCTCTTGATACTGTTAGACTAGGACCTGTGGTGGGGCTCGTTCTGGAGCACCTCTGATTGCTGACAGTTGTCTGATTGCTGGGGATGTTAGCCGGGATGGGGGGGGGGGGGTGTGAACAGTGTCTCCTTATGCCTGCATTCCTGGTAGTCATCACAAGAAGAATTACCCCTGCCTGTGAGGCTTTAAACGCATTTCTCCATTTAGCCTTCGTCTCCATCAGCTAACTTCATCTTCATCGCTGGGTTGCCACACACCGCTGCTGTGGCCTAGAGACAGATGGGGGGAAGTTGTTGTTCTCTCTGGGTTCGGAGGGAGCGTGATGAGGAAGCAGTGGAGCCATCTGTCTGGAGAGGGCTCACCGGCCGGACCCGTGTGTAGAGGCCGGGCGCTACAAGCTGTTACTCGCCTCTGTCTTTGAACAAGTCCTTTCATGGAGCTTGCAGTTTGGTATCACAAAGAAAGCCATATTGTGTTTGTGGTCAGAATTCGCAGACGTGGGCAGCATGCCACAACAGTAATGAGACCCTAGTGGTCAAAGGCACTGGCAGTGTATTCAGTTTAATTCAGATCATACAAAATTATGCCGATACCTAAAGTCACATCCAGGAAGTAACAAATGCAGGCCTGAAGGAGAGACAAGACATTTTTGATAACGTAACCTTGTTCACATGAGAGAGTGAGAGAGAGTGTAGTCTGTGTGTCTGTGTACGTGTGAGAGAGTGTGTAGTCTGTGTGCGCCCGCTTGTGTGTGTGTGTGTGTGTGTGTGTGATGATTCTGTTCTTCTGGAAGTAGGCTTGGTTACTTCAAGGTCTACTTTGTTACATCTTTGTGAGCGTTTGCACTTGTATAATTCCTGTGTGTGTGTGTTTTGCAGTTGCATGGTGTTACGGAAGGACGTGCGGGAGATGAACTGTGACTCTCCCCCGAAGGCTGACGCGGGGCTCAAACCAGGTGAGTGTTCTCCCCTTGTACCGTGCTCGTGTGTACCCCAGTTCCCTTTGACGGTTCTCATGTCGGCCTCATTCCAATACAAAACAAGCTCCCTAAACCAATTACAAGGAAACAGAAGTCCTCCGTTAAACCAGACTCAGTGGCTCCATGTGTTTCCATTGTCTGCATTTGAATCCAATGTGTGTGCACGAGTACGATAGGGCCCGGAATGTTCCCTGGAATGACCTGGGGGATTCTGGGTAAAATTGGAATGAAAACGCCAGTAGAAACGTTTTTGTGTGAGCCATACTACCAATGTTACACCCAATTGAATGGAAGTGTTTAATGTTTTTCAATGTCTTTATTGATACAAGTACACGTTGAGTAAATAAACTAACACAGCGCTCTATTAATCTTCCATTCAAATATATCTACATTGCATGGCCTGCAATGTCAATGATAAAAAAAGCACTGTCAAGCTATTCTATATACAGTATATCAACATGTGGATTTTTAAAATACAAATATTAAATGTAGAATTAGCTCAAATTAAATACGACTATTTCTATGAAACAAACAATGGTAAATATTTATCAAAAATTTAAAATAATTGTCATTTTAAATGGGATGTTTCGCTGCATGGATTGTAATGGTTGTCTATGGAAAAACCTATTGATCGCCCCCTGCTGGTGTAAATTGTTTTTGAAAACTTTGATTTCCCCCTGTGCAAGCTGTGTGACCCTTCCCTGTATGCTTCAATGCTGTTCCATGGCCATTATATCTACAGACATCGGTTGTAAAACAGTAACATGTTTAGTCGTTAAGCACTCGCTCAAACAGATAGTGTCACCTGTTTGACGTCAGTGACATGTTTATCCTGGGCGGGAAACTTCCTCCTATGGATTTGTACAGCATTTGTCTACACATGTTATCCATGGAGAAAGGCTGCAGGCAGAAAAAACAAACAACAGTTCCTGAGATCATTATGTTAGTCTAGTTGGGATCATCCCACCTGAGCTATATGAAGACGGCTTGATGCTTTTATATCAGTATTCTACTCAGAGGTGTCCTTGGTCTCAGGCCTGACCCCTATTAACGTTTCTGCAAAATTACTTGATAGTACAGAAAGAAAGAGGCTGTTCATTCAGCTAAACCTTCCCTTGCAGCAGGCTTTTGGTGCTTTTAATATCAAATGTAACATGGTAGCCAGGCATACATTATGTACGCAGGGTATCCCCGTAGCCCTTATGTAATATATGTATATTATTATTTATAATGCCTTTTGAACTGGGGTTGGATTGGTTGCCCAATTGTCAGGGGAAGCAGTGCCTCCAGGCATCTTTCATCTGCAATTAAAACATTTTGTTTTTCTCCATGCGAACATGTCCCCAGATAGCTGCTTAACCTTCCCACAGAGGGACTGCACAGTTTTCCCCTTTTTGTTTTCTTAAAAGCTTTTATCGATTTCTACACCTGGACTTTGCATTTACTACCACCTGTCTAGCGTTGTCTTCAACAACAGTAGTCTCATGTTTATGGGTTCAATCTTATTTCATGCATGTTTAAGCAAAAATAATTATGGATTGATAAATCAGTTTAATCAGAGTGCTGATGTAATTAGCCGTTTTATAGCTGTTTCATCTCCAAACACCGTGGCCGTGCCATGGGCCAGGACACGGGTCGATTATCAAGCAAGGACACCGGCACTAGCCTATTGTCGCCACCCCCACCCACTGTACTCCACCCACCCACATGCCCACCCGCTGTGTTTACGTGGCCAAGAAGCCGGTCGCTTTAACTCGAAGGAGAACGAAAACCAAACAATAAACAGGTCAACGAATCCCACACTTGTTGTGGTTACATAAGCGCTGTTGCCAGGCGACCGCCCCTGGCAGCCATTGTGTTGAGGCAGCGCCTCCTCTGAGGACCTGAGTGTGACCGCTCGGCGTGTGTTCCCCCGCAGCGCTGGACGCGGCGCTGGAGTTCCAGCGGCGGCAGGTGGTGCCCAGCTCCTGGCGGACGGAGGTGAAGGAGGAGAGCTCCAGCAGTGAAGACGAGGAGGACGAGGAGGAGGAGGAGGAGCAGGAGGAGGACGCCAGCAGTGAGGAGGAGGAGGTACGTTAATCAGCCCTCGGTGGACCCTACGGCCGCCCCCCACCGGCAGTCGACGGTGTTTGTTTTTATTTGACACTGTGTTTGCGTTCCTGTGTGCAGGAGGAAGTGGAGCCATTCCCTGGGGAGAGGGAGAACTTCCTGCAGCAGCTCTACAAGTTCATGGAGGACCGAGGTGAGGGCAGACAGGCCAGCGCTGATCACTGAGGCGCGGGGCGTCCGAGTACTACTCGAGGACTTTTACTTTTGTTACTAGTGTAGTAATATGTATCGTGACGGCCGCCATTTCGGAAAATATAGGAGCATAGGAATGTTATTGTAATTCATTGTGAGATTGTTTTTCGTTATGGGGCTTTTTTTTTTCTTTCTCTCTTCCTCTTTCTCTCTCTCTCGGCATCACAAAATGGCCAATAAAAAATCGCATGAATTGTGATGTACAAGCTCTATAGTTGTTGCTCTATAGTACAAGCTCCACATGGAGGAAGTACCGTAGCTTCATCTAAACCCTGCCTATGTCTCGTTCTACCCCAGGAACTCCAATCAACAAGAGGCCTGTCCTGGGCTACAGAAACCTCAACCTCTTCAAGCTCTACCGGCTGGTGCACAAACTGGGCGGCTTCGACAGTGTGAGTTACCCGTCTCGCAGTCCCGCACATCTGTTCAGCTTTTCACTTTTCTCCCTTCCAACCCTCACCGATTTAGAGTGTAATCACTTTGCCCCTTTTCCCCTCCTTCTGTCTCTGCAGATCGAGAGCGGCTCAGTCTGGAAGCAGGTCTATCAGGATCTGGGAATCCCCGTGCTCAATTCAGCCGCAGGCTACAATGTCAAATGCGCCTACCGCAAGTAAGTATTGGCTGAGCAGAATCCACTTTCTTTATTGACACCACCGGATAATCTGTTGGCATACACCTGCACGATGTCACACAAGCCTTGTCTGTCTTTGTCGCTCTCTCTCTGACTGTCTCTGTCTCTTGCTCAGTCTAGGTCTCTCTCTGTCCGTGTCTCTGTCTGGCTCTTGCTCGTATATATCTACTTTCTTTATGAACACCACCCACAGCAGATCATCTGTTAATAATCGTGCATACACCTGCACAATGTCACACAAGCAGTAAGACCATGAGCCTCTGCTCACGGACTGTGAGTGGTGTCCTGTGCGATTAGCTGAGACGTGCCACATGTGCTCCTCTGCAGATACCTGAACGGGTTCGAGGAGTACTGCACCTCCACCGCCATCACCTTCCGCATGGACCTCCCCCTGAAGCAGCCCAAGGCGGAGGGCAAGACGGAGACGGAGGTGGGGCCTGCCGCCCCCCCGGCCTCCAGCCCCGCGGAGGAGCCCACGCCCGACCAGGAGTCCAGGGGCCCGCAGCCGGCCCCCTGCAAGGTACAACTTAATGTTATCCAAACTAGGTAAACAAAGTGTGTACTAGGCACCCTGACCCCTGGTTGTTTCCTAAGAAGCGCCTGATCAGAGATACTCTGTTGTAATTATATTCCATCCGCTCTAGTGGTAAGGAACGCTACTGTACTACTACTCAGGGTTAGTGTCGAGAGAGATGCATTGTGGGAGGTACAATACACATGTGACAAGAACCCCTGGTCCCGCAGGAGGAGAAGTCTGAATCAGGCCGGTACAAAACGGAACCGGAATCGACAAAGACGGACCGGAAGTCCTTGGGGAATTCCACCGCGGATGACAATGACGATGCGGGCGACGATGATGACGGTGACGACAACGAAGAGGAAGAGGAGGAAGCGTCACGTCTGGGCGACGCGGAGGAGGGCCCGTCGGGGGCGCGGTTGGAGGGGGAGGCCAGCGTGAAGCTGGAGCCTGCGGAGCAGCAGGGACACAAGGAGAATACTGGGTAGGTGGTCCCGAACGGCGCGGTTCCTCATCCCACAGGTAGAGCTGCGCGAATACGCACGCACGCACACATGCAAAGAAACACACACACACACCCCCACATAAACAGGTTCACACACGCTATAGACTGCTCTATGATGCAGGGTATTTTAGACCTCTCTGACCCGATATGAGGCTGAAGGTAGTGAGTCCATCCCAGAGGGGCTCTTAAGAGTCATCTAGGAGGACTTCTGAGGTCCATGAGGAGTTCACAGATAATTCTAAATGTGTTGGCGGTCACAAACTCCAAAGTAATGTGCAATTCAGTTCTCAATTTGCTGTTGCTCCAGTTTGAACTGATAACGATTGGCAATGATTGTTAAAATAAAGTTAAGATTAAAAAAAAACTTTTTATTGGATCCTCACTGGAATATTGGAATGTACTTTATTTCTTGTTTCCAAAAATTCCGTTGGGCCACCCGTACATCTCGTCTCACGGCATACGATTTGTTTATATCCTAATGGTATTAAAATAAATCTTATTGCTCACACGCACCCTAGACTGAAACACTTATGCAATGAGAACAGACTCTGTGTTCCTATGGTGCATACGGTCGGCATCACAGACACACCCCTGGAAGCTGAGGCGTCTGGAGGTTGACCGTTACCCCTGCTGCTTTGCCACCCACTCTGAACAGAGAGCCAGGGTCGCCCTTCCTCTGCCTGAGCTGCCCTGTTCCTGTCCTCTAACACCATGCTCTCACACCGCCCCCAGTATCCGTACCCTGGTCCCTAACAGCTCAGTACGCTGCGGCCTGTGGAGCGCTCCAAATCCCTCCTGTCGCTACTTCCTTGTGTGGCTTTCTTTCTTAACTGTAGTCTCTCTCTCTCTCTCTCTCTCTCTCTCTCTCTCTCTCTCTCTCTCTCTCTCTCTCTCTCTCTCTCTCTCTCTCTCTCTCTCTCTCTCTTCTGTACGGTTTGGATTCTATTGTTTGACATTGGCATCGTTCTGCTCTAGACGTGGCCACTGAGACCTGGCCGTGCTCTTGATGGTTTTGGCTCTCCGTAGCACTGCTATGTGAATGTGTTTCTGTCTGTCTCTCCCTCAGTCTCTGTCTCTCTCTCGGTCTGTCTCTGTCACTCTCTCTCTCTCTGGCTCTTGCTCGTACATATTTTTATGTCTCTTGATGTGTAGCTGTGTTAGGTGTGATGTGCGTTACGTAGAACATAAGCTTTGTCGTGGGTGCATTGAGTTGAGACTGATGGTTTTAGGATGCAGGGCAAAGTTGCTGTTGTTTGTGAATCGACTTGGCCTTGGGGAGATGATCATCTTTCACAATCTGTGTGTACTACTGCTGGAGGTCTGGATGAGCCAAGCTGTGTGTAGATTGTAGAGGAGCTTTGGTATTGGTCTTAAAGGAGCGGTTTTTCATGAATGGATGGCAAGGGATCGGTTGTTCATTCACTTAACAGACTGAAGTAGCTGGGGGCTGCTAGTGTTTTGTGTAATTGCAGAAGAGTACAAAAGGCGTGTGGGGGTGTGTGTGTGCGTGCGTGTGTGTCGAAGGCATTGTTAATCACATCATTATGCTGTGTTTCCTTTCTTCAAAAGCTAGATTTGCCTTTCCAAATGTGATGATCTTGCACACCCACGAGACACGGCACGCTGGACGGTTTCCAATTATTATGACTGAGATGAATCAGCTTTTTAAAATTCTTCAGGAATATTTAACAACGTTTTAGCTTTGATTGACTAAGTCTTGTGACTGTGTTGGTATTTACTACTAGATCTCTTGTCTTCCATGCACTTGTATTCACCGGTACTACCCGGGTTCAGCAGAAACAATGTGACGATTGTTGAAGGGACTTGGATCTGTTGGCACGGGAACAGCTCCATACAACACAGCTTGGCTCCGATCTCAATACATACTGTGTGCGGTAATGTGACGGCTCAACACTTTCCCTAGGTCACTGTGTTAATCATCCTCTGGTAGTAGACGGGATCCACTCCCGCACTTGAATGCCGCTATTCAGCGGGGCATGTCTGACTTGTGGAGACGACGAGGCGGCGCCAGCCCTCTGTCGGGGCTGGTACACGGTGCCGAGGCATCAGGGAGTGCTTGCGCTGCGTTTTACAAGGTTGTAATAGCGGGCCCGACAGGAGCAACGCGTGCGACTCTATGCATTCTCTCCCGCTGAAGGCTTGCTTAACGCTGCTGTGCTTGCCTGCCGAGCTATGCTGAGCTGTGCTGTGCTGCTCTGTCCTCTCCGGACCCTGGCTCGGAATCCCTTCGTCTCCCTTTCAAATCCAAGCGTGGCTCTCTGGCTTTGATTAACTCTCCACATCACAACCCCCTCTTCAGCTCCACCTTGTGGCCACGCTGCCTCCCTCTGATCCCACCCCTAAGCGTGTGTCTGTGTGTGGTGGGGTGTGTGTGATGGAGAGTACACAAAGTGTTCACTGCGTGTGTGTGTGTGTGTGTGCAGATGTAGTCCTAGACAGCATTTCATATTCTCACACACAATATGATTGAATTTTATTTGTTGTTTTGTGTGTCAGGGGAGTATGGAGCTAGTTTGTTCAGCTAATAAAGTGTTTGTTTACCGGACTGCTTCCTGTAACGGAGCGCTGCGGTCGTAGCTCAGACGCAGAGTAACGGACTGCAGACAGCATGAGCGGAGGAGAGCCCTCAAGTGTTTGAGTCATTCATGTCTAGCTGAGGAGGAAACTGTTAATACTATACTGTGTTGTCAAGGGGCTGTGGGGGGGGGTGGGGGCTATTAAGGGGATTGTTAAGTTATTGAACAGCAGCTGGGGGAGAAGGTGGAGTTTATCAAGAGAAGGGGGGTTTATCTGAGGAGCTGTCAGGGGGGAGGAGGTGGGAGGAGGAGCAGGAGGAGGTGGGGGGGGGGGGGGGGGTGGGGGGAGGTGGCAGGAGGGTGTGCTGGCAGGGGGGTGTGCTGTGGACCTGGCGGTAGCCTAGCAGGGCGGGAGAAGTGCTGAACTGTCTTTCTTGCAGGGATGTCAGCAGTCAGGAGGGGGAGGAGGAAGGGGAGGAGTTTGAGTGTTACCCCCCGGGGATGAAGGTGCAGGTGAGGTATGGGCGAGGCCGCAATCTGAAGACGTACGAGGCCACTGTGAAAGAGGCAGACGTGGAGGGGGGAGAGGTGCTCTACCTGGTGCACTACTGTGGCTGGAACATCAGGTAAGACAGCACTCGGGGAGAATCACTTTAACGTCTGTATTCACCCTATTAGCGACCCCCCCCCCCCCCCCCCCCACCCACCCAAACAACAAGTGTTCTAACGCTGCAGTCATCGCCTCTTTGTGGGTATCCCCCATAGCCCGGTGCAGTTACACCCCCTCCCTTACTGATACTAGGATCCTGTGCCCCACGTCAGTAATCTGAATGGGGGGGCCGCAAAGATCCACCTAGTGGCGGCAACAGGATATAGCGTTCCTCCCCTTTTAGCTCATTTATGCTGCCCCGAGACCCCTAGTGTCTGTCTCCCAGAAGTCTACAGACTTGAGTCGTTACTTTAAAGTACTTTAAAGTATGCACATAGCGTGCACAATTTTTCATTCAATTTTTGTACAGTCACTCTGACAAGCCAAGGGTCGCTACACCCACCTCTACCTCCCAATTGTCTCCCCCCATACCACCCATGCTCCCCCACCTCCCAGTGGCTACGGGTTAACGGCATTAAGACGAGCGCTAGGGAACCAAAGACACGGGGGTTTAGCTTCTCCTGCTTCCTAGCCAGACTAGAGTTAACTTTGTTTTGTGTGTGTGTGTGTGTGTGTGTGTGTGTGTGTGTGTGTGCGCGCCACAGCCTTAATGTCGTAGCGTGTCCCACTAGCACTCTCCTATAGCTCAGAGGGATGTACTCTGCATTGTGTCTGTCGTGTGTGTGTGTGCACACGCGTGCGTGCGTGCGTGTGTGTGTGTGTGTGTGTGTGTGCTGTCAGTGACACACCCGTTCCCTTCACATGACAATGGTGGCACTCTCGGTTGTAGGCGGGGCCTTCTCTTGGACTGTGTGTGGTTGTTGGTTCCTCATAATTCTCTGTACTTTCCTTTTGGTCATCGTAAAGGCTTGCTTTTCTCCGCCCCGGCGCCCGTGGCCTTGGCCGCTGCCGGTGCTCACTGAGTCACCGCAGCAGGGCGGGGTCCGATGTGGGGGCGGTGGCTGCGCTGCTCTCTGTGGTGGACCGTGTGGTGGCTGCTTCTGTGCTTGTCTTTTGTTTTGTTTTTTGTTTTTTCTTTCGTATCAAGATGGTGACGTGTTTTTTTTTCTTTTCTTCCTTTTTTTTTTCTTTTCCATTTAGATATGATGAGTGGGTAAAAGCAGACAAGATTATCCGGCCTGCCAATAAGAATGTACCAAAAATCAAACATCGCAAAAAAATAAAGGTATGCGTCTGTCTGTGTGTCTCTGTCTGTCTGTCTGTCTATCGGTCTGTTGACTGTCTTTCTGTCGTGCTGTTTGTTTGTGTGTGTGTGTCTTTCTAGGTGTGTCTGTCTGTCTTTCTGTGTGGGGCTGTGTGTCCATCTGTGTGTCCGTCTGTGTGTCCGTCAGTGTGTCTGTTTGTCTGTGTGTGTGTGTGTATGTGTGTGTGAGTACTCTGAAACCAGCATGTCATTGACTGGTGTGAACCCAAACAGAACAAATCGGAGGTGGACCACAACCGACTGGAGAGGCTCCGGGAGAGAGAGGACCTTGGCCCCTCCCCCAACAACAACCGCATCCCCCCCTCGCCCCGGTCCGGCTCGGGCCCCGACACCTTTTACAAGATGGAGGACGGTGAGCACAAAGGGACTCCGGTCCAGTCTCTGGTCAGGTCTTTAGAAGTGACCTCTATTCCCTAAGTCCTGCAGGCCAGCAGCATCTGGGAGTCTGCGGTTTCTGTGCACACTTGCAAAAGTGTTGTCTTGTATTTTCTGCAGCTTCAAACTGTTCAGTTCAATTTGATTTAGTTTGTATAGCCCTTAATCACAGTCAGTCTCAAAGGGTTAACAGTTTGGCTAAAAGGTATTCTGCTATTGTTCATCCTTCATTTCATCCCTTATGTTTCCAAACAGCCTCGGAGAGGTCGACAGACGACAGCGAGCGGGAGGACGAGGAGGGAGACGAGGGGAACGAAGACGACCGGCCGGGCTACCGACGGGGCCAGCGGAAAGGCCCGCTGGACCCCCACAAGCCGTCGGAGCGGTGGGAGAGCGGGAGTCTGTCGGAAGAGGCCAAGCCCCCGTCGCTGTCCGGGAAGAACCACGAGCCGGTCAGCCCGGACGGTTCAGACGGGAAGGAGGGGAAGCGGCGCAGCCAGCCAGACCCCGAGGGCGAGAAGGCCACCAGGAAGAGGAAATCTGAGGGATCCCTGAAGAGCCCGACCAAAGCCAAGACCCGGAACACCCGGAGCGCCGACTGGCTCCCGGGGGCCTCCCCCAGGAAGGAGGAGAGAGGGGGAGACTGCGCCGGGGAGGAGAGGCGAGCCTCGTCCGACAGCAGCACCGACGACGAGGGAGCGGGGAACTCTGAGTCGCGCACGGAGGACGGCGAGCACGGCCAGACGAAGACCAAAGGCTCGCCCTCCAAGAAGTACAACGGGACGAAGGAGAAGACCAAAGCCGGCCGACCCACGGCGTTCTGGGACATTCCCGAGAAGAGGGCCAAGGCGTCGGCGGGCGCGGAAGAGAAGCCCGCCGTGCGCACCAAGGGCCAGAAGGACGTGTGGTCCAGCATCCAGGCCCAGTGGCCCAAGAAGACACTGAAGGAGCTGTTCTCCGACTCGGACACTGAGGCGGCCAACTCGCCGCCCCCTCCTCCCGACCCGACGCGGCCGTCGGACCAGGAAGAGCCCCGAGAGGAGGAGGAGGAGGAAGAGGAGGAGGAGGCAGCGGCGCGGCGGAGGCAGCGGCAAGACAGCGGCCCCGGGGACGAGGCCTCGGAGGAGCCGACGGACCACGACAAGCTGCGGCAGGAGTTCCCCAGCAGCGGCAGCAACTCGGTGCTCAACACGCCACCCACCACGCCCGAGTCCCCCTCGGCGGCCCGGGGCCTCCCCTCGGAGGACCCGGGCCAGGCGCGGCCTCCGTCCCCGCCCCCCGCCGTGGACCCCGCCCTTCCATCGGAGTCCACCTCCTCGGCCGCCGCCCCGCCGCCGCCGGGACCCGCACCCACAGAGGAGGCGACGGGGGGCCGCAGCGAGACGGACAGCAGCACAGTGGAGGTGGAGAGCCTGGGCGGAGAGCTCCAGGATCTGGCCCAGGAGGACGGGGCCGGCTCCCCCACCAAGGCCTTCCAGGCCAGCCCCTCCTGCCACAGTGACTGCAGCCTGGAGCTGAGCAGCAGTAGCCAGCAGGACAGCGAGCAGAAACCCAAAGGTACCCAAAGCTGTGTGTGTGTGTGTGTGTCCTCATCTTTTTATCTGTCTGTATCTGTGTGTGTGTGCTCTACCTAATCCCTAACCACCGTCCTCATGCGGTGTCCCTCCAGGTCTGACTGCGAGTCAGAAACGGCAGAAGGAGCCGCCGGTGATGATCCCCGCTAAGAAACAGAAACCCAACCGCAAGAGCCTCGGAGTGCCTCCCAAAAAGAACAGGAAAGCAGGTAAGAAAGAGCACAGCCCTACCAATACTCCTTCCCAGTGTTCCCCTGCATGCTCATTTATTGCTATAAAGTATTACAGCTCCACAGAATGCTGCCGAGCTTTACAGTAACTGCTGCCCCAGCAAAATCTGTTTCTGTCGTTGAACAAAAGTTTTTTGGGTTGAAAGTAAGTAATCAAAATCCGCAGTGGAAAGTGTAGATAGTGTATAATGAAAGTGTGAATGTTTTCCACATGGGTATTTGTTATCCCCGAAAGGGATTGCCATGTTGTGGTGAAGACCGACACTTGAACCTTGACCTTTGACCCCCCCCCCCCCCCCCGCTTTCCTCAGCCCACAGCAGCGACAGCGAGGACCTGTCCCTGGCGGAGGGCGTGTCCAAGCCCCCCGCCCTGAAGAGCCTCCCCCACCCGGAGCTGAAGGCGGCGGCCGTCTCCCCCAAGTGTCCCGGGAGGACCCCCCCGTCCAGCCATAAGTACCAGAAGCACGGGGAGCCGGACCACCTGCACCACCGGGACCACCACGGCCGCACGCCCCGCGTCTACAAGTGGAGCTTCCAGATGTGTACGTCTTTGATTGGTTTGTTTGTGTATTTGTGAACGTTTTTGATTTGTTTGTGTATTTGTGTACGTTTTTGATTTGTTTGTTTTTGTATTTGTGTATTTCTTGATCTGCTTTTTTTTTATTTATTGCGGATAGTAGTAGTTTTTTCTTTTAGTTTTGACATATTGGTACAATAGGGAAAAACATTGATGGATGTGTAACTCTGGATGTAAAACTTTTAATGTTTATGACCCAAAACTTCATCATGAATAATGCATTGCCTCTCGGTTTCTGCAATACCTGCATGGCCGCTGGCGCCAGAATATACACTGATACATTTATTCCATACGATTTAAAGATGTGCCTGTTTGAGGTGACAACCTCGTTATTATCACAGCAAACCTAAAACTTCTTCCTCTCCCTGCTGCACACTTTGAACACATCCACTCACCGCTATCATTCTGTATCAGACGGGACTCGGGAGTCAGCAGCATCATCACTAACCACCGAGTGTGCTCTCCTTTCCTTCTCCCAGCGGACCTGGAGAAGATGAACAGCCTGGAGCGCATCTCCTTCCTGCAGGAGAAGCTGCAGGACATCAGGAACCACTACCTCTCCCTCAAGTCTGAGGTGGCCTCCATCGACCGCCGCCGGAAACGCATGAAGAAGAAAGAGCGGGAAAGTGAGTGCCACCTCCTTCAAAGCTAAAGCCACATAGGGAGTCTCAGGACATTGCTGACTTATAAGCTACAGAAATCCCTTGATAAAAAATTTAAATAGTCATTTTAATAGTTGAACGGTGACATTAAGATCCTGTGTGTGTGTGTATATATAAGAACAGACTGCCTAATGATGTGTAACCAGGGGCAGACTGCTACTCCTCATTCAGTGTGGTCGCAAGCATTGATCAGGGTAACAGCCCGTGACCCTGCTCACCGGCATAGTCCAGAGAGTGGCTTCGGCAACGCTCAGGCGGTAGAGTGGGTTGACTTGTAACCGGTAGGTTGCTAGTTCGATCCCCGGCTCCTCCTAGCGGAGTGCCGCGGTGTCCCTGAGCGAGACACCTAACCGCTCCCAACGAGCTGGCTGTCGCCCTGCGTGGTCGACTCTGCCGTCGGTGTGTGAATGTGTGTATTAACCGTTGTTATTAAGTCGCTTTGGATAAAAGCGACTGCCCTGAATGTGAATGTAGATGAAGCACTCGCCCTTCGCCGTCGTGACTCTGTCCTTTTTCCTCGCAGGCACGGTGGCGGCGTCGTCGTCGTCCTCGTCGTCCTCGCCGTCCTCCAGCTCGCTGACGGCGGCGGTCATGCTCACGCTGGCGGACCCGCCCGTGTCCTCCTCGTCCTCGCAGAACTCTGGGGTTTCCGTGGAGTGCAGGTGACAGGACGCACCGGCTCACCGCCACCGCCGCCGCACTTAGCACTTAACCAGCACCCCCCCGGTTCCACCACCTCCTCCTCCTCCTCCTCCTCCTCTTCCTCCACGGTTAACACCTCTTCCTCCTCCTCCACCACCTCCACCGCTACCAACCCCCTCCTCCACCTCTTTCTACTCCTTCTCCACCGCTACCACCCCCCCCTTCTCCTCCACCTCTTCATCCACCTCTACCACCACCTTCTCCTCTTCCTCCTCCGCCACCAACACCCCTCCTCCACCTCTTCCACCTCCTTCTCCGCTACACCACCTTTTCCTCTTCCTCCACTGCGAAGACCTCTTCCTCCTCCTCCACCACCGCTACCTCCTCCACCTCCTCCGCTACTACCACTTGCACCTCCTCCACCTCTCTCCCCCCCACTCCGACCTCTCCACCCCTCCCTGGCCTCTTGCTCTCCCACAGCCCCCACCCCCTCTCCAACGAGGACAGACAAGACCACCAACATACTGTAACCGCTGCGGCACAAAACCAGACCAGAGACAAAAAAAAAACAAGCAAATCGAACACAAACTAACTAGAACGAAACAAGCACTATTTTCTATCGACAACTGTTTCCTCGGCAAGCTAACTGCACTCAAGTGCACTTTTCTGAAGATTGTGTCAGGGGAAAGAATTTGTCCCAGAAAACACAGATTTTAAAACAAAAAATTGTCACTCTCACTTAATTGATTGAACATTTATGAAGAATTGTTTCCTTTTTGGGTGGGTGGCGGGTCAGGGGGTTTCGTAAAGCAATAATTCTTTCCATTTGATAATATTGTATCTTGGTTTCGGGCTGACTTCCTGTGACACCCCCCCCACCCCCCCCCACCCAACCCCCCCCCACCCTCCTGGCTCCTCGACCGAGCAGCTCCACCTGGTGCTCGCCATCTGCTGTGCAGGAGCCCAGGGGAGCCTTGCCTGCCACCGCCGGCGATGTGTCACTCTGCCTCACGTTTCTCCTCTGTCATTTCTAAGGGCCTCCATGCGATGGTTCAACCATAAAGGGTTATAGCGGTGATCGTCGCCCCGGTTACTGGAGCGCCATCCTGTGTGTGTGCATCGAGGTAATGGGCCGCGGAGAAGGATAGGGTTTCAGTTCATTGTGTATCCGCTGACACCCGCTCTGGATGGAGGGAATATGGAATGATACTGTAGTGCCTTTTGTGTTTCTTCTCTGCAGGAGGCACTTTGGGAATGGACAGCGCTTTTTATTTTTTATTTTCTTCTCTGGTCCTGCTCTCAAACAATGTAAAATGTCGCTGAGAATGTCCCTCTGGGGAAAAAAAAAAAAAAAAGACTGAATATTGTGTGATTGAGGACGCGGGGGCGAGGGTAGCCGGGAGCCCGACAGTTACCGGATGGTTTTTAAATCACAGTGTATCGTGAATTTTAAGATGTTTGATTGTAAAAGATGAAGCTGAACTTTACTGGAACACCGGTAATCAACTACTGAATGCTCGGTCGGCCTAGAAAGAGTCACCCAGGGCTTTGGCCTTCCCCTTTTGTGGAACACTGTGTTCTCTTTTAAAGCACCCCCACCCCCCAACTCAAATTCTACTTCCTGTTTCTCCCAAAACAGCATCAACGTAAACGGCATTCACATTAAATTCCGATTGGATGCTCAGCTTTTAATTTGTCGTAGGAGTGGTGTCAGATTTCGTTCTGTATGGTGTTGGATCACCACTCGCACTCACCTTCTTGCCAGTTGCAGTTCGATGAGCAGTAGCTTGGATAATCACTTTTTAAATGTTGTGATGTCCAAAAAGTATGTATTTATAAAAGAAAAGGAAGGACGGAGTTTATGATGTCCAACGGCGCCGAGGGTTGGCATAGCACAACATCAACATGAAATCAAGAATGAAATACTTGGAAGGTTGAATGGAAAACTGCAATCACCTTGCATATTTAATCACCCGATGAATTGTTAATTATTGTAATCCACTGCCCTCACATGTTTCTGATAAGTTAAATTAAAGGCAGCCACAGTATGTGTTTACAACATAGTCACGTGTCTATTAACACCGTGGAATGGTAGTATTGGCATCCATTCCCAGTTTCGATGAAGACCCAACAATGACAGGCCCAATCACATCATCTTTAGTTTTTGTTCCTCCCTCGTTCATCCCTACCAAAAAAGTTTATTTTTATTTTGCCGAGATAGGACTAATGGTAAAGGTATTGTAAATGTACATTTATATCATGAAGTGATGTGTGTTTCAGACGACATATCCAGTGTTTCCACTGTATAAACCCCCCACTGTATGATAACCCGTAGCTATGTTTTTGTTTGGCACTTGTAATTGTATGCTTTTGTTATACATTTGTATATTGAGAAGAGTGTTTTGAGTCAAGCTATTTAATATCTTGCACTGTTAATAACATGTACTTTTCTGTACAGACAGTTTTGCGGTTTTAACTGTAGTTTTGAGTGTAAATACTAAGAGTTAAAGCATGTCTGCTCCCCCTACCTACCCAATCGTCCTCAGTCTCGTTATCGCGTAGGAAATGATTTATTTGATATCATTTTTTATGTTGCTTCTCCGTAATTTCAACTACATTGTTCCGTTTGTCGTTTGGTTGTTTTGTTTTTTTCTGTTACAAATGTATGTTTGAGAATTGTTTATATTTTATCTTGTTTTGTTTAGCTGCCTCGTACTTAACAGAAGAATGGTGGTTTAGGAGGCGGCCGTTTTCCAGTCTGTACATGGGCTGTCGCTGAAGCTTTTTAGGCCTGTAAGGAAAATGGTATGGATCATAGAATAAGAGAAAGTGGAGGGGCTCATTGAAAAACCAAGCTCTGTAGTATTTATTAGGCTCATCTTACGATGGTCATTGTGTAATTTATTGTACAAATGTAATCAAACAGAAGCCTCTGTTTGAAATAAATGCCATAGTTTGTGAAGTACAGAGTCTCTGTCTCCAATGCGTATCAAAGTGTTTATAATCCTGCCGTTTTATTCAAGAAATTAACTAGTAAGTATTTTTTTTTATCATTACTCAGCTTTTTTGTGCCTTTCAGTAAAGCCGACTCATCATGCTCTCATTCACCATAAAGGTGTTAATGTTCAATATTACAGTCATTTCGTTAAGGTCATTTAGTTTCCTCATTCAGGTAGAACCTGTTTATATTTGTTCCTGAATTTGGATTAATTCTTAAGTCCTCCACAAACTGTATCCATCAGGTTATCATTGGTGGGCCAATGCAGTAAAGGCGATTCAAAATGTTTTCAAATCTCATAGTGGGCGTAGGCGCAAAGAAGTATGTCAGTGTTCTGTCTGTTGATTGGTTCAACACAACCTCGTGTCAGCGTTTTGTTTGCTTTTTGATTGGCTCGTTGTGAAAATGGGCGGGCGTGAGATCTAGCCAACGTTTAAATACGTTTCCCGTTCGAGGTCTTCCCTCTTCAAAAGACTTGGGGTGCTTTTGTATGGTTCTTCTGTAGAAGTAGGATGGCAAAGCTTGAATGTTCGTTTGTTAATAAAATTAAAACCAGAGAAGACCATGTCTGCAGTGTCCTCTCCACAGAACCGAACGACGAAGGGACCTGAACGCAGAGGAAATGAAACTTGACCGTAAGTTCTTTGACAATGGCTAAACGTAATCATCAAAGGTACATGCTATTGACATCAGTGTGGCCCGATTTGGCGGGAAATCTGGCAGCATTAATTGACTTCGTTTGTTGAAGTAAAGTTAGAGCTGAGTCTCATGAGATACACGTTAAAATATTACCAGCTGCGACGAGCTTGCTGTAGCATTTGGTGCTAACGGCTAACCACGTGGAGCATCTGTCCGTCCCGCCCTAGCTAGGTGTGCAGTGCTACACTAGTTCTGACTCATATTATGATGTATCCACAAGGGAATGTTTAACTTTCAACCCACTATGACCATGAATAACTGAAGAGATCGTAATGTGCACCAGTGTTAGCCGGCTAATGTTAGCAGCTAACCGTTAGCCGGCTAACGTTGGCAGCTAACTGCTAGCCGCCTGTCACCTGCGCTGAATCCGGGTGCGTCAAGGCGGTTACAGATTGGGTTAAGTTGGTTGGTAGGGTTGGGACCCGTCACGTTAAATAGACAGGTCTTTTTTTTAATATTCAAAACATCCTGAACATGTTAAAACTAAGTGCTTCCCGGATTTCCTCTGGTTGGTAGTTTCTGTCTCAGTGTGGCGAGATTGTATGCAGCCGGCCTGCAGCTCTGCAACCCAAAACGAAGAATACGGAATACAAATAAATCAGTTAATGCTGGAGAAACCGACTAGTCTTACCACATAAACGTTGGCCTGAACTCCTGCACTGTGTGTCGGTCCGCATCTTTGAAAACCCCTCAGTGGCCTTTGTGGCCAACGGGACAAAAAAGGATGCAAGATAAAATCTGGAATTCCAAGGCAGAGAGCTAGATAAGTGGCTCCCGGCCATTTCACCTCCAAGACATTACCTTGTTAAGAACTGGACCTCCCAGTAGGGTGATTAATAAAGTGTACTGCACTTGATGATTGTGCAGTGTACATAAGCTGTACATTGTGTACAGGAAGTTCTCAATGACAATTCTGCTGTTTTCATTTTCAGAAATGTGAGGCCAGTCTTCGGAAGATGTTGGCCTTATTGGGGACCGATCCCTTGACAGGTATGCAAATCAAGACTATACTGAAGTTGAAGCTATTTTACACAAAGGCTTTTGTGTAACCTTAACCTAGCTGCAAGCCATGTAATCCAGACAAGCCAGATAATTCACTCCATGGAGTGCCCTATTGTTTTTGGATTGTAATGAATGGAGATGATGCTATAGTTCACCTCCAAACTGCTTGGCTCAGTTTCTTCGTATATGCATGCCTTTGGTTTCACAAATAAGCAACTTTCCGTCAAGAGGTCCAAAGCATTCAATCGATTAGAGAACAACTTTTCACAGAATTCTTGAAAGAAAGTGTCTCATTACGACAAATGTAGATTTTTGTGTAACCAATGCATACTGATATGAGGCTGACCAAAACATTCATAGAGGTGCAGTATTGGAAAGTTCATCCCTATTAAATGCAATCAAATAAGATGTGCATTGTCATGAAAAGACAACCAGCATTCTGTCCTCAAATTAAGACTTCAAATTGAGGGATTCACCCTCAATTTGAAGTCTACATTTTAGAGCAGAATGCGCCAAGACTGCCATTAAGCAAATGTCAAACGGGGATATGTGTTGCTGTAATTAGTTTCCTGTCCTTCCAGGTGATTGAGAACGTCGATCGCCTAAACAGTGGCATGGTCGAAGCACTCCATGATGATTCGCTAAATCTGGGTGAGTTTAATCTCCTCCTGCACGGTTTAAAGTCTGGTGTAGGCATCTTTGAAAACCCCTCGTGGACCTTTGTGGCCCATGGGACAAAAAAGGGTGCAAGAGAACGTTTGGAATTCCAAGGTCGAGAGCTATGTCTGTTTCTCTCGGCCATTTCACCTCCAAGACATCACCTGCATAAGAACTGGGGCCTCATTTATAAAACTCTGCATAAAACCCTCCCTAAAACATTGTGTACGACCAAACCTCAGAATCTGCGTATGCACAAAAATATTCAGATCTATAAAACTGCGGCGCACACCTCTACTCACTCTTCTCGTTATTAATACCAACGTGTGTTGAAGTTTGTGTCTTCTTCTTTTGGCGGTTTGCAAACCGATATGGTGCATTACTGCCACCAACTTCCTGTTGTCGTCTCCGGAGATCACGGTTTGAAAGACGTTGCAGGACCTTTACTCCAGGGTGAAAGGATGCGTAGAACTGTGCACTCTTTTCCACAAGGAATTTTTCCTATAAATCACGACGTTGGCGGTGAAAGATGCATACGCACATTTCATCCCTGTTTCTGCAACATTTTCGTGCGCAGAGACCTTTATAAATGAGGGCCCTGGACTCTAGGAAATGCTTGGGAAAATGAAAATCCTTTTGAGTACTATTGGCTTTCTGTGTCAGGATGTTCTTAATGACGATCCTATGTTTTTTAAATTTCAGAGTTGTTAAGCCAGACTTATGGAAGAGGATGTTTGAGTGACTGGTACACCAACCACTGCAGCTTACTGGTCGAGGCTCTGTGACGATTATCCGTGGATAACGTGACCTGCGGTTGACGTTGCTGCAGGAGCCCTTGTTGAAATCAATTTGAGTTCAACTTCCTCCTACCAAATAGCTTCCAATAGGTTGAGGCTCCATGTCATTGTGCAACATTAATGTGCCGCTCTCAAATTGTAACCGTTTACAGAGTTTGAAACTTGTACAAAATAAACTTAATGTTGCATAAATGAAGGGCTTGTGTTTCTGCTTCCCTTTATGTGTATGGACATTGAAATATGTTTAAATAAAAGTTCCAATAGTTAAGAGGTTAACTTGATGTGATGCCCTCTGGTAATTTGTTATAGATGATGCAGAAAGGGGGTTGTGGATAAACGAATCATATTTGGCATTTGTGAGGAAGTGTACTTTGTGTAGCTGTAATATGTAAATTGGGCCTACGTCATTAAGTCTGACATCCGGTGACAGATTGCCAGCAGAGGGCAGTAACGGTGCATCAGTAAACTGGTGGCACTGAAAAATACATGCAGCTAACTGCATTCATTTCGCATAGACTTGCTTCATATCAAGGCACAATGTTCGGTAAAGGTGTTTGCTCATTAGGAATGTACCTCCATACATAATGTATATTGGAGTACTCACAAACAACTGACCTCATCCATCTGCCTCTATATTTAATGTATCTAACACATATTGACGTGAAACCAAGCAAACCAAAAAATATATATTTTGGATGTTTAAGTTCAAACAAATGCCAAATAAAGGATTGTTTTTTGATAGCTGTTTCTTTTCATTTTTTTTATGAATAGCCTTGTAAATTCAGCCGTAAATACTAGCACTTGGTGCAGTGAGGGAGACACTTCCCTTCATGCGCCGGTAGGGGGCAGTGTTGGTCCAGGCGGCGGCGTCCCGGAGGGACAATAGAGTTTGGAGCACTTGCAGTTGACAGCAATAACAATGACTGTAGAGACCATGTGCTGGTGAATCTAAACCGTGCTCCGTTTCTCTTCAATGTTCCCCTAACAGAAAATGTTCGACCAATTCCATGCTAGCCCTGTTTCCATTACAGGTGGAGAAAATGACCTATTAAGAGGCTGCAACCGGCAGATACCAGGATTAGAGTAAGACTGTAAACACGGCTCTCTGGCCCTGCAGTCTCATTACCATTGTAATTTGTTTGTGTGAAATGTCATTTCTGATCTTAAGTCAAATGTTGTGTTGGGAATACCATAATCACTTGAGCCTATGCAACTCATTACGGAAAATCCTGTAAACAAATTAGCCGCAACCTAAATCACCACTCTGTGCAGCAACCACTTGTGTGCTTGAATGTCAAGTCTTGATTAGGCCTACTAGTCCGTGTCCCTGGCATCGTACACACACGCATCTAGTATCAGATTGTCTCCGATGGTTCACTGCTGCAGTCGTTCATGTTTGGCCAAACCAAACCCTGGCCCTGCCTACCTTATTTATTCATTCATTAATTCAAGAAGATGCATTCATTGTTGTACCGACGCGATGACTCACGCTGGGTGATAATATTGACATGAGGTGTTCAGAGTTCATAGTGTCCTGTCCACAGGGGCCTCCCCTCCTCTCCTTTCCGAGAATGTTTTGCCACTTTTCTCTCCCCCCCCCCCCCCCGTGCTGATGTCACGGCTACGGCGTCAGGGGAGAGGGCACTCCCCGGCGGATGACTGGCCGTCGTCATGGCGAGGGAGAGGGGCTGAGAGGGAGACAGCGGGGGAGAGAGAGAGATTGTTGAGAGAGACGTGGGGGGGAGAGAGAAAGAGATAGACGGAGTAATATGAGCCGTAGACGTACCAGACTGCCAACGGCAGCAATCACAAACGCTGCTGTTGCTATCTCCTGCACTGGCGTTTGCATCGCCTACAGACTCACGCTAGCGGCGGCCGCGTGGTATATGAATCACCCCCCTCCCCGCCAGATGTACCCTCAGCCCTGTCATTCACCAGCGAGCCGAGGAGGAGGGAAGAGAAATTTCCAAGACGCGTCCTAAAAATAAAGCAGCACTGTACGTGCTCAGAGTATTAACTTCCACTCAGATGACCCATTTTTCCATCTCAAAGGGTCTGCGGATGGGTGGAAAGAAAACCGGGAAGGGAGGGGGGGAGGAGGTGTGTGTGTGTGTGTGTGTGTGTGAGAGAGAGAGAGAGGGGGGGGGGGGGGGGGGGGGGCTGCAGTGGAGCCAATCACGTGAAATCTAAAGCAGGCTACAAATCCTTGAGGATTTCTCCCCGCTCCGGAGGGTAATGCCTCGCCGCCGTCTGTTTTTCCTATTTTCCCTGCTCCTCTCCTGCACTCTCCCCCCCTCCCCCGCCGTCTCCCTTCCTGTGGCAATTTCACTTATTCCGCCAGCCCTCCTTCAAGCACACATCTTCCCCTCATGAGAAGTGCTTGTGTGTGTGTGTGTGTGTGTGTGTGTGTGTGTGTGTGTGTAGCCCCCGCCAGCCTATTCAGCCCGCTTGTTTACATTCCCTGAAAGTGCTAAGCTGGAAGGGTATGGGCTTCAGACCTCCCTTCTCTTTCCCCTCACCCCCCCCCACCCACCCAACACACACATACATAAACAGCCCCCCCCCCCCCCCTTCATCACAGGACAACCACTGACCCCCCCTCCCTCCCATCCTAATGCCCCGAGAAGATCATGTGACTCCAGAGGACTCCTGCTTATCTTGCAGGATCCATGTTATATTCTCATGGTTTGATTCCACCATGGCAAGGCTTTAAAAACACACACGCACACGCACATGCGCACGCATGCACACACACACACACACACACACACACACACACACACACACACAGATGAAGGGGTTAAATGGCAAGAGGGATAAACAGAAGGGGAGGGGGAAAAAAAGAAAGAGATCAGCCTTCCTGTCATCCATCATCATCGTTAACTGCGAGATCAAGACATGAAAACACGCAGAGAGAGAGAGAGAGAAATGGGGAAATGACACACACTCACAACAGGAGGGTGAGGCATGGGTTAACCGTGCAGACTGTGTTCGGGTTTCTTTTTTCTCTCTCTCTCTTCCTCTCCCGCCTTCCTGTCTCACTGCCAGGCGCAGTGCAGCGACTTTGAAACGGGGAGACAGACTCTTGTTTTTTTCTGCATACTGTAGTGGACTGCCTGCATTGACTTGTAGCAAATCCCAGCCCTGGGGAGACATGTCGGGGGGGATTAATGGGAGGGTCCGGGGCCTCACAGACTTCCCCATTGTCACGGCCCAACCCGCCGTAGTATTTTTTTCATCCCACAGGGTGGGAAAAGCGAGGGGGTGGGAAAAGCGTGGGGGGGGTGTGTGTGGGGTGTGTGTGTGTGTGTGTGTGTGTGTGTGGGGGGGGGGGGGGGGGGGGGGGGTTGGGTGGTGGTGGTGGTGGTGGTGGTGGGGGCCTTGTTGGATGGGTGGAGAAATACAGTGGTGTTATTTCCCCCTGTCCTGATTCCTTTGAGCGTGGCTGAAAGGAGAGGAGGGGCCGGGAGTGTAAATAATGTATTTGGAGCACAGTGTGGGCGGAGCCGAGGCTCCAACCGCTCTCGGGGCAGGGCGGGATTGGTCGGCTGCGCTGCCAATCAGGGAGTCAGACGCTCCGGGTGGGAGGGATGAAAGCAGGGTGATATTTTGGAAGGGTAAAAAAAACAAAACAGAAAAAAGGGGGCTTGGAGCTAGCGACTCGGAAAAACAACAAGCGAACTTTGCAGCAGGCGTAGGTGTTTGGCTACTTAGACGCGCAGACATAGACGCATATGAGACATCAGACAAAGATGATGACAGTGTAGTACTTTCCTCTTTTTTCTCTCCCTCGCTCACCTTCCTCTCAGAGTGAAGTAGTCAGTGCCCCGGGGAAACTGGGGTGAACCAAACACATTCATCTTAGCATAAACTCTGTGACTTGCTCAAAGGCAAAATTGTAATGCAGCGGAAGGGAAGCAAGAACCAGAAATAGACCATAGCCACATCTCTCCTGGGATGACATTGTATTTGTGTGTGTGTGCGTGTGTGTGTGTCTGTGTAGGTGTGTGTGTGTGTGTGTGTGTGTGTGTGTCTCAGCGCTTTGAGCATAGAGAAAACAGCGCAGCACTGTTATACAATGATCTCCATTCCCCCCCTCTAGCCCTCTCTTGCTCTCCCCTGGTTTCCCTCTCTCTCCCTCTCCCTCTCTCTCTCTCTCTCTCTCTCTCTCTCTCTCTCTCTCTCTCTCTCTCTCTCCCTACTCTACTCGCTCCAGCTATCCTTCCCGTTTCCTCACCACACCTTTGTGTGATTTTATTGCGCCATTAAAGGGACACTAACACGGCGCAGGAGTGAAACGGTACGGATGGTAATGCCTGAATCCCTCTCCAACTCCGCTGTTATTCACTCACTCACACACATACAGACACATACACACACACAGAGACACACACGCCCACGCGCAGTAGTATCCCTCCCTGTCCGACTGCGGTTTCATCATCGTTTTCTCCTCCTCTCCCGTGGCCCGGGTTGCCTGCTCTCCCTCCGCGGCTCGGCGGCTGCCTGCCTGCCACCCCCGCGCGTTCAGCCGCCATCTACAAAGTGGGTTTGATGTCCTCCATCTTGTGTAACCGCCGCTCTTTGAAGACTTCAGCTTTGAGCGCCGCGTGTCTCATCAATTCCCCACGCAAGGCTAAATTTGAATCTGAGCCGTGTGCGTATGGTGGGATGGAGAGGGGGGGGGGAGGGGTTGTGTGCAGGGGTGGGTGTGAGCTTATAGCCTTGCTCCGTGTGGGTGTGTGTGTGTGTATTTATGTCTCTCTGTATGTGTGTCTTTGTGTGTGTTTATCTCTCTCTGTTTATCCCCCCCCCTGCCCCCCACCCTCTAAATGTAATGTATTCATTCATTCACCCACACTATATTTATCCCAACCCTCGCCCAAACATAGACCTTTTGTTTCCGCCAGGTTTTCTTTACGTAGCCCCTCTTTGGGCGTTAATATGCGAGAGTGGCGTTTTGTGTAGTGCTGCAGTAGACTGGAGGATTTGTCAAAAAGTCCCAGCCCACGCAGTAGTAGCCCACTTTCAGAGCACAACAAAGGGAATGCATAGTGGGGACATTAGCATACATTTGGGTGGTTTTTGTTTTAATGCCTACGACTACTGTAGTCGTTTGCTCAAATCGCTTTCCATTTAAAACAAACCGGAAGCAAGTATGTGATGAATACGTGATGAATACGAGATACTCTTCCTTGACAGCCTCACGTCTCTCGTTGTTAACGAGAGGAGCAAAGCACTTCTTATCAGGGGGAAAAAGTCCAGACTTTGTCACCTGGGAGTGGTGATTTGTGTCGTCAAATCTGTCTCCCTCAATGAAGCGGGGAGGCAGATTAGCGCCTTATACTCTGAGAGATAATAACGACACGCAGGGCTCCGGCAGCACTCAAATCAGGGACTCAAGGGGGTCGGGAGGCTGAGAATAGAACGGCAGCATCACAGGGCAGCAGATCCCGTTCTGATGCTACAGCCGTGGCCGTATTTTGGCAGCCCCGCTGGAAGCAGTTGCCTTTATGTTTTTTTTTCCTCTTCAGCCGGCAATTCGTGTGAAATACCGGTCAGCCCCACGATTGTTCTGGCGGTTCTAAGCCTAACGCCCAACCTCCCTCCTCTCATGGCCTGTCTTTCACATGCCAGCAAATCCTTCTCATTCCTCTGCTGATCCACCATGTTTAAATCCATCCCAGCCGCCAGATGAAAACCATCTTTGAAGGCATCAGTCTGGATTCCTTGTGCCCAATCCCCCCTTTTTTTTCTCCCGCTCTTGGTTCTCGAAGGCTTGATCTATCCCACCTGACACCGCTGGAGCTAGCCGGCGACCCCTGGGTTCATCGGCAGTATGATGGTCTGGATGGTTCACTACAGGTGTGCCGCATGTAACTCTACTCTTCATACTAACACACAACAAGTCCCCTGTTATGTATTTGTATGTGTCCCTGTATTAGGGTTAGTCTTGTTTGTTGATTGTTTGACTGTGTTATTTTCATCGATAACGTTGTGGAGACACCAGTCAGAGTAAGCTAGATACTGAAAGTATCCGACCGAAAATCTCCCTTAAGGCCTCCAAAGCCACGCCCCCAAAACACATGCTAGCTTTATTAAAAGATCTGCCTAACCTTGTGGACAGGGTGGCCTACTGACCTGCAAAGAAAGGTTCCGGTCATGTCTGGGGTTGTTCAGTCGGTTTGGCATGTGCATTTATGTAAAAACCTGAAAATATGGATAGACCTGCAGAAAGAGTCCCGGGGTTAACCTGTCCTTCACATCGTGTTGAATAGTTCACCTCTATGTGTGAAGCACCGAATCGTGGGGGAAGGATGAGGCTGGCTCTGTGAAGCCCCTCCTCTTCCTCGCTCCGAGAGTGAATCAACAAAACCCAGCCGGGCCACACTCATCCCCCTCTGACTTACTTCACAAAACAACTAGAGGCTTTGATCTCTCCACCGTTTGTTTGCAATCTAACAACCACCAGCTACCCATGATGAAGCTATTTGAAGCTATTGCCCCCAAAATCATAACAGACTTGTTGTTGACTTGCTGCTTACTTTCAAAAAGTCCATTTTTCATTAGCATTTAAAATTAATGGATTTATTATTATCCCTGCACTACTTTGAGCAGTCTGTCCGTCTCCCCACCCCTCTGCATTAATAATTTTGCAGTTGTTTGTCTTTTAAAGGAGAGGAGCAGGAAGAAGAGGCAATCACAAAGATAAGGCCATTTTACTGCGCCATCGTTGCCGGGCCGGGCGATTAGAATTCCAGAGGAAGACTCTGATTTAATGGACTTATAGATGATTAATGAATCAATTATTAAAGCAGCTTCTGATCTCCTATGGCGGAGCTGTCGGCTCTCCAAGTTGAGCGGATCTCTGTCATCGTCTGCGTGGTGGTGGCGGCGGTGTTCGCTCCGTCGGCCAGGCTCAATGGTCTCCTGTAACTCCTGTAATTAGAAATGCATGGAATAATTAACAAAACAACTTCATTACCAAGCCATTACACGGGGGGGGGGGTCGTCCGGGTCTTCTTTGACCTGAGGGGGGGTGGGGGTGGGGGGGGGGGGGGGGGTGCAGGGAGAGAGCGGAGGCGTTGGCTCTGCATGCAGAATCACACAGCCGGCGCCAAAGGGGATCACTGCATTGGCTAGCCCAACTTGTGAGATTACACACACCGCACACCATAGGTTCCAGGCCCTCTCCGAGTGTACGATAAAGGGCGTACATCAGAGTGAATCTGAGCTAACCACCCCTCCATCACCAGCACCACCAGCACCCCCCCTGCCGTCGTCTCTGAACCCCACCCCTATTACCAGCCTCTCTGATCATCCACAGGGAGGCCTCGTTGACATCCATTAGCAGGTTTCCAGCATCTAGCAGGATGGGGGGGGAGATGGGGGAGAATGATGTAATTCCCTTGGAGATGACATTAAAACAGTGCACGGACTGACATCATCCATTAAGCAAGGCAAGGTCGTCGTCCCCCGCCCACCCCCCCCCCCCCCCCCCCCGCAGACTCCATAACATGCTTTTGTCTCAGCTTTTCACATGTATGTATACCTCCAGCGCATGTCAGTGCCCGGAGGCCCCGACGTTGCTCTACTGACCCTCTACGGAGCTCTGGGATCCGGGGAGCCGTCAGAAGTGCGCTGCCGCCTGCAGTGGGGAAAGGCGGCGCTTGGAGGCTCAATGTGTCACGTTGCGTTACGCTCCTCCCGTCTACTCCTTCTCCCGTCTCCCTCCTCCGCTTTCATGCCCTAGCGGATGCTAATGCAGCCTGTCTGCACTACAAAGACGGCTCCTTCGTGTACACACGCACACATGTACACGCACACACACACGCACGCAAACACATGCACCCACGCACAGATACACTAACGCACACACGCATGCACATGCACAAACACACACACACACACATACGCATGCACATATGCACACACAAGTCCACATCCACACGCATGCACACACACACAGATACACTAATCCATGCACATTCATCCACACACACACACACACACACTCCTGGACCTCCATTAATTTGCACGGTTGAATGCAGTGTGTGTTTAGAGTGTTGTTGTTGATCGTAAAGCCCTACGCAGACAGACCTCTTCGACGCTCACAATAGACATAAATCACCACGTCCTCTGTTGTCCCCGCCGTGTTAATTTTAGCAGGCGGCGTTGGTGAAAGCATAAAGACCAGCCTGTAAAACACTTTCGCATTGTGCTATTTTTCCTCAGTCTGGCTAGCGCCTTCTCCGGGATCTCGGCTTGTTGCTATGGTCGATAGTTGTTTTGGGTTTTTTTCAGACACAAAATTGTAGACTGTGAATTACATTTTGCGCGAGGGAGACTTGGCAGCTCTCTGTTCTTCAGCCCAGTGAGTGGGCCGGCCTAAACGTCAATAATGGATGCTCAGTGGCGGAGTAAGTAGACGTGGACTGGAAGCAGAGTGGGGGCCGCGCCTCACTCAATAATGAATCAATTGATCCCCCTGCTACATGATGGATCAGGTTGCCATGACAACAGATGCAGGGTTACCCGGAGCAAGGGGGGAGTTTTTCTCTGCCCTTTTGGCCGTCTGCACTCTTGCAGACCGGGGGTGCTTCATTTGTATTCGGGTGCGCGCCGGTCGGTGATTAATAGAGTTAATTAGAAACCGTGGTGGAGAGGACGAGAGGTATGTGCGCATGCAATGCGGGCTGCGGGCACCAGGGAGGCTGCAAGGCTTCCGTCTCTCTCTCTCCTCTCTCTCTCGCTGCTGCTGCTGCTGCAGAACCCACGAGCCCCCCAGACCAGATATGCAGATGTGCGGGAGCCACAGGTGCATGTCATTACACTTCCGGCTGTTCCCCGCTACGATGGGTACCGCCGTCACCGGAGATGTATTGGCATGTGCTCATGTGCAGACACACATGTCGATTATTTTTAATGGGGCTGTCGCGTCTTCTCCTTTTTCTTCTTCCTCCCCTCGGAGCCCAGCGTGTTTACCGTTTTCTGCATGTGTGCGCATTCTGTTGCCATGGCGACGCCTGCCGAAAGCCGGGTCCAGCTGGGACCATGTTGCCAAGTAACAGCTGAGTTATGAGAGAGGAGAGAGAGGAGTGTGTGGGAGGGGTGGGTGGTGGCGGGGGGGGGGGAGGGTGGGGTGGGGTGAGGGGGGGGTTGGGGGGCGGGGGGGAGGGTGCGACGAAGGTATGAGCCAATCTACAAAAGAACCGACGCCTGCACACGCACACAACAAAACCTGGAAGGATGGCAGGGAAAAGAATAACATCTCCGGGTAAAAATACATCTATTTAGGTTACGACTCAGAACCCTGGCTGCCTTTGATCTATCCCGTCTCCATGGCAACGCCCGCGCGGCAGCCTACCTCCTCTCTCTCTCCTTCCCTTTCCTCAGCTGTGTAACACAATGTCCCTGGTCTCTCGCTGGGGCGGGGTAAACAAACACACGGCCAAACAAAAGAAACCATGATAATAATAATAATAATGCCCACTGAGAACGCCGGCGCGGTGAACTGCGAGTTCACCAGCTACGGCGCAGCGGGGCCGCTGCAGAAGAAGAAAAAGCATCTTCTCCTTCTTCGTTTTTTTTTTTACACCGTGTCTCCAATGACTTATGAACAGAAGGCTGGAGCATCGAGCGATGCGGGCGATCTATCTATAGAGAGCATCGACCCGGGGCCCTCAGCACGGGGACACAGAGAGGGCACTGTGACCTATAATTAACCCGGCGCTCGCATGGAAATATCGGATACGTCCCAACGTTTTCCCAGGCCCTCAGCTGTGAGCGATCACGTATCCCCGTTCCGCAGGAAGCGCAGGCATGGGATCGGGAGTGTCGGCCTGTTGTGGAAACGGCACCATGGTGGGGGGGGGGGTGGGAGGAGAGGGGGAGAGTTTGTATGTTGGATGTGAACTCCCAGCCAGAGCCCCTCTTCTGTTTTCCATACCCAGTGCTCAGCCTCAAACGGCTCCGAGGGTGGAAAAGCAAAGCGGCCTTTCGGGTTGAGTGGATCCCGATGACGTTCCACGCCGCGTGCTGATAGGAGCAGATGTGTGTGTGTGTTTCAGACACGCTACCCGGATGCCTCTACACGGAGGTTTAACCCACAGAAACCCCAGCTGGGCGGGTTGGATGTCGGGACAGGGAGGGGGGCGGTGGAAGAGTCAGCTATAGGTTTTTTTTTTTACAATCCGTTGACTCATGTGACTCACCCCCCTTACACACACACACACACACACACACGTGTAGTCACCGTGAGGCCTAGTGACCCGTGGCCGGGCTGGATGATGACTCTCTCACCGCACGACTGGTGTTACTGTTACTGCCTATAGTTTCCGCCGTCGCGGGTCCAAACATGCATTCATCGGGAATCCATTCACACAAACATTCACACGTGAACATTGACGCACGCACTGCTCCAGTAGTCGATATTTACGTTGCTCCGTTTCGAGCCGATTTGAAAGAAAGGGCCTCTGCAGTCAGAGGCGAAGGGGGGGGGGGGGTGGGGGGCTGCTCTGCAGAGGCCGGTTGTCATGGAAACCGATAAGGAATCGAATTTCATGAGGGGCCGGCGGTTGAAAAAACACCACCACCTATTTCCATCGGCCGGCCGGCCGCCGTCGCCACAAACAACAGTGTGATGACACACGGACAAAGGCCTCTCCGTGAGGCTATTCCCGGAGCCTCTCGGCCGTGTGGGTGAATGACACCTCGCTCTACACGAGGTGTGTGTGTGTGTGTGTGTGCGGCCGCTGGGGAACACTCCCCGTTATGACAGCTTATCGGGGATTCGGAACACAATCAAACTGTGCAAACCGTACGTTTCATCATCGTCATGGTAACTGGTAAATGGACTGCATTTATACAGCGCTATTCTCACCGGTGGCAGCTCAAAGAAAACTCTACGACGTTGCCTCACATTCACCCGTTC